>NW_023495324.1:0-61171 GCF_904425465.1 Colossoma macropomum
TGCCATGGCGACCGATGACGTCACAATGGGCGAGTCCTGGCGCTATAAATACTCGGAGCAGCTGATCAGCAGATCATAATGATGATGCGTTGCTGAAGGTAGGCGGTGATTTCATTCCTCTGATTCTGACTCTCCTCCTCCACTTTCACTCACTATTACTGTTATTATTATTATTATTATTATTATTATTATTATTAATGTTTAATATAGAACATTCTCCTTTTTCAGTTGTTTTTAAAATGTCCAGAAAAAGAACTGACCGTCAAAAAGAACCACATTAAAACCGGGAGAACGTTCTAGACTCTCCCAACTATCAAATCATATTACAATAATAATAATAATAATAATAATAATAATTTTTCTCTTCTTCGTCTTATTGTTATTATTATAATCGAGTATGAATATTCGAGGCTCATTTATCCGATTTCCGGCTCTTATTCCGTAAATCAGGCGCGAGATCAGTCAGTGCTGTGAGGCTGATCTGCTGCCAGTTGTTGCTAACATGTTGCTAAGCTGCTGATTAATATTGATTTAGTTTAATCTGGATTATTATTACTGTCTGTCCGTTTATTGATTTAATATTACTTTATGGTTCCAGCTGTGAACCTATAGACCTGTATGAAATATGAACGGGCCAAACATTTTCATTGCAAACTTATTGTTTATTGATTGTAAATGTATTATATATTTATTATATAGTTTTATATGGTATATATATATTACTTATATAAAACATACGAATGTTCAAGTACATTATCAATTACATTTTCAAATTATTATTATTATTATTATTATTATTATTATGAGCCTCGAAACTCGTAGATCCGATACCGAATAGCGCGCTTGTTTCTAAGCGGTCGCGCGGTTTTCGTGCAGCGGACGATAAACGGTGATATTTGTTTCCCATAGGAATGAATGGGCAGAACGTTGGGACATTCAGATTTGTGACGTCACAATGGGGCCCCTCTCACACACACAGTCACGGAACACCTAGTCTCACACGCTCACAGCCTAATGCTCAGCAGCATCAGCACAATTAATGCATTTTTAAGGTGGAACTGCTTTTAAGGAGGAATTCCACTTATGTAGCACTAAATTTAAGGTGGAATTGCTGTTAAGGTAGCAAGCTGAGTTTAAGTTGGCGCTGAACTTAAGATGGAACTTCATTTAACAAAGCATTAAATTTAAGGTGGAACTACAATTAATATAGCACTAAAATTAAGGTGGCACAGAATTTAAGGTGGAAGTCTCTTTAAGGTGGTACAGAATTTAAGGTGGAACTTGTAGGTGGAGCTGCATTTAAGTTAGCACTAAATTTAAGGTGGCAGTGAATTTCAAGTGGAACTTTCTTTAAGGTAGCACTAAAAGTGAGGTGGCACAGAATTTAAGGTGGAACTCCAATTAACATAGCACTAAATTTAAGATGGCACAGAATTTAAGGTGGAACTCTCTTTAAGGTAGCACTAAAATTAAGGTGGCACAGAATTTAAGGTGGAACTTTATTTAACATAGCACTAAATTTAAGGTGGCACAGAATTTAAGGTGGAACTCTCTTTAAGGTAGCACTAAAATTAAGGTGGCACAGAATTTAAAGTGGAACTCTCTTTAAGGTAGCACTAAACTTAAGGTCGCACAGAATTTAAGGTGGAACTCTCTTTAAGGTAGCACTAAAATTAAGGTGGCACAGAATTTAAGGTGGAACTCTCTTTAAGGTAGCACTAAAATTAAGGTGGCACAGAATTTAAGGTGGGACTCTCTGTAAGGTAGCACTAAAATTAAGGTGGTGCAGAATTTAAGGTGGAACTGGAATTAATATAACACTAAATTTAAGGTAGCACAGAATTTAAGGGGGAACTTAGTTTAAGATAGCCCTAAAATTAATATGGCACAGAATTTAAGGTGGATCTTCTTTCACGGTAGCACCTAGCAACAAATTACCATCCACCAGGGATACTGCAGCTTCTGCTTAGCAACATTTTGGCAACATTTTAACTACTGTCAACAGTTTTCAACCATTTTAACATTTTTAACAGGATATTTCAAGCCAACTTAAAGTTCGTTCATGAACTTTCCCTTTCTAGTTATTATTATTGTTATTATTATTATTATTATTATTATTGTTATCATCATTATTATTATTATTATTATTATTATTATGGCCCATTTTCAGCAGGAATAAAATATCAGCCGAATTAATAATAAATATTTCACCTTTTTGATTCCAGAACTGTCATACAGCACTATGAGTGGAGAAGAAGCTCCTGGACAGAAGCGCCGAAGCTTCCCAGAGATCCTGGATCTCGTCTTCCGTCTGAGCGATGGGTTTGTTTCTGCTCTGGGTTCAGTTTCAGTCTCTGTTATAATGTTTAATGTTATTATTATTTTCATGACTTTAATGTTAGAATACAGAGAATATTATTTAACACTAAACATGTTATTAATATGTTCTAGGGAATGGAGGACGCTGACGACTAATGTATCGAATGAAGTAAGTATGAAAACCACAATGACTGATAGATTTTTAAGCTGGACTGTTGGTCAGTTTTAGTAGTTCAGATGCTGTGAGCTATAAAAACTCCTGAAACATGATGGTCATTGTTTCTGCTGTGTTCAGGTGTCACAGCTGCAGTTTGCAGCGCTCTGCAGTCACACCGTGATCTCTGCAGCAAAGTCTGCAGTGCAGAGATACATGCCGACTCTGACTGGTGCGTTTGGGATTGAAACTGAAAGAGCTGAATCTGAGTCTGTGAGTCCGTCTGGCCCATCTACCACCACTGACCCCACTAGACCTTCATCCTCAACCTCAGCTGAACGGTAAGACTGAGACCCCAAGAATGTCCCTGTTCATCGTCTCTGTTTCCTCCTCCTCGGTCACCAGGCAGAGAACTGTGTCCGTCACTGATTCACAGTGATTCTCTAATCTGACCCCAAATAGCCAAGAAAACAGACCAAGTGACCAGATAATGACCTGATTAAACTCTGACTAACAGAAGTGGATGGAGGAGCCTGAAGACAAGTGAAAGTAGAAAATAGTTTTAAATTATCTTTTTAAAAACAACTTGAGTCCAAAAGTAGAAGCTCAGAAAACCTCCTGAGGAGCGTAAACAGCTGGAGTGGAACCTGTTAGCACATCTAACATTTATCAGCCCAGAAAAAGAAGATTTTTAGGAGCTGATTTTGTGACCAATCCCTAAAATGAGTAAAGCAGAAGAAAAACGTTTGGAAAAACGCAAATTCATCCATTTTACTTCACCACATTTCTACTGCTGTTTACTAGTGTAGCAGTAACAGTGATGGATCATAACACAGCAGACATGGAGAAATAAGGCTGTTTAAACCTTTCCTTAAAAGACGTTGGGAAGATTTAAAAGGATATTTTCAAGTTTTCCGTTTTAATAATTAAAATCTAAATTTGTTGTAACAGTTATTTGGCAAACACACATATTAAAAACCACACAAACACATGAAACACACAGATCATGAAAGAACATTAATCACATGTTCATATAAAGATTCAGGCCATAATCGATGCACCTGCCCCTTTTCCCTTTTCTGAATGCAGAGATTCTATAAAATGAAGCAAACCATAAAAATATGAACTTAATATTTAAAAAACTCGCTGTTGTGTTTTTGTCTTTAAGCAAATGTGACATTAATGAGTTTTAACGACTGTTTTCTTCTTGTGTTTGTCTCATTATGTTTCAATCCAGATCTTCTGTGGACCAATCAGATCGTATATATAACACTGTTGAGGATTTCCTGAGGGAGGTGATGGAAAAGGCCATCTGCAAGGTCACCTCCTCAAAAGCCTCTCCACTGCCCAGGAACTGGAAGACGACCAGCAGTC
Source organism: Colossoma macropomum (assembly GCF_904425465.1). Classification (NCBI taxonomy): domain Eukaryota; kingdom Metazoa; phylum Chordata; class Actinopteri; order Characiformes; family Serrasalmidae; genus Colossoma; species Colossoma macropomum. Next base: position 3,848 of record NW_023495324.1, read on the forward strand.
CTCTAGCTAAAGAGATGCTGAATATTCTGGAGGCCTCGTCTTCAAACTCGGAGGAAGATCTCTTTGCAGGTCTCGAGTTGCAAGAGGATCTCCAGAAAAAGGCCCCCAAAGCTGCGGAGGAACAGAAGAGAGACCTGAAAGAAAGAGCTGACCATTCATCACAGACTCCGGAGTCTTTGATGGTCCAACTCTTCCACAGTGCTACATCGAGGGAAACGACAGACAACCATATTTCCCAAAGAGATGATCTCACCATCAGCTGCACTAATGATGTCAGCGGTGGGATCAAATGTCTTCACCATCCAACAGCTTCTCATGCCGTCTGGAACATTCCCACACTGAACACTGGGAGCACCGTGTTGATCCCATCATCACGCCGGAGAGTGTCTCCAATGTTCCAGCTTCATTTTGACTCCTGTACAGAAACGGTCACCATGAAATTTGTGGAGTTACACAAGAGTGAGCTGCTTCTGTCCAGCTCCTCTAACGTGTCTCTCCTCATCTCCATGTTCCTCCACAAACGGCCTGCAGTCGGAGTCACAACAGTTAAGCCTAAGGGCTTCTTAACTGAGGCTGGTCAGGTAGTAAGTGGAGCCACCGGCCATGAGGAGAGCATCGTTTTTGAGGAGGTTGATTCTGCTCCTCAAAGTGTAGTCATTGTCACCCAGCCTCAGTCTCACCAGCGACTACATCTCATATCTGATGAGATGATACGCTGTTATGGACATGAATTGACCAGGTCAACATTCAGCTGTGTAAGAAACAGAACTGGACCATTACGTATTAGGATGTGCTCCTCAGAACCTTCATGGGTCAGAAACGATCTACTGAGGGATCTTCTCCTGGTCCCTTCAGTGCAGGTCACTGAGTTTATGATGTACCAGCATGTTTTGAGTCTCGAACCAGGATCCTCAGATGGAACTGACCCATCAGTTTCACTGACAGTTCTCGACCAAGACATGCAAGGAACGAGTGCAAGTGTTGAAGCCCAGGAAAGAACCTCAAACACAGCTTTGAGTCTGACCTACAGAACCTCTGGGGAGACGGAGGAGCCTCTGGCATTGCTCGTGAATTCTGAGCAAGCCGATTCTGAGAGGACCGATGACGTCTCTGTACGTGACGTCACGTCTCCTGGTGCATCACCGACCCCCTCGAGCGAGGCTGGCAGTGAAACGGTGAGAGACACACTGGAGAATTGCAGGACCTCCAGCCAGGAGATGAGCTCTTCCAGCTCCAGCCCATTAAATGCCCAAGAGCCTGAGGTTGTGAGAAAGAGGAGCCGTGGATTTCATTTCTTTGTGGGCAGAAAAGCTCCTTTTATCAGCTTTGGACAAAAGGTAAGGATTGTACACAAATACAAACACTGACCACATCATTGGTCAACATTCTGAATCACTATTTCAAACGCAAGACTGTATGTTTCCTTTGTTAATCTTGATGTTTTCATCTTCTTTGTTCAATGTTTGCTCATCTAGAAGTCGACTAAAGCAGGTCCTGCTGGCGTGGAGTCCAGAAACCATCAGTCTGACTCTGGAAATCATCTCTTCTGTTCAGCTCTACAGAGAGAATCGACGGCGACGCCCTTCAAGAAGGCGAGGAAGCGTCTTTCCAGAATGTTCTCAGCCGTCTGCAAAGCCCTGCCCAACCCCTTCACCTGCATGTCTCCACCATCTTAAGCGTTACTCAAGCTGCTTTGGTGACTCTTCCAATGAGTCCTGTAATCATAATGTACCCAAAATGCATTTATAAGGTGCCATATGGTCTACATAACATCTTATAACACCAGGCATAAACCTCTATGAACTTCTAAATTGTTATAATTACTCATAGAACACTTTATAAATCAACAGTGTATAACTTCAGAAATTTAGGACCCATAATGCAACATGATATCTATCCCAAAGACTGTCTACATTTCTGTTTGATGCACTATGACAGTTTCTAGAGCTTCATACCAGAGTGTTACAGTCTTTAAGTGACGTAATGTTTTTACAGTGTCTTTTAGATCCTATTCTGCCAATGCAGGAAGACTTTAATTAGCAAAGCTCGTTTAAAGCCACTGCTAAACTGAACTCTATTCCTAAACGAGTCGGCTGTCGTTTACTGTTTGTCTCTAAAGGCTAACAGAGCTGAGCTGCTACTGATTTAGCCTTGGTTGCTAAATGCTAACAGTCTAGCACCAGCTAGCCTGACATTACAGTTTCCAGACAGTTCAAATAAACAAAGTCTATCAAATCCAAACTACATATAAAAGGTTATGATGTCTAAAAAATAAATTCTCATTAAAATCAATTGGGCGCAGTGCCAGTCCACCAAAAATCAGCCCTTACTCTCCGACTCCGTACAGAACTGTGTTCTACACCCAATAAACGTTTATAAAGGCCTGGCTCTGCAGAACATACACAAGAACCTTGTTATGGTGTCATATCATGCAGAACATTGTTCATGTTTACAATGTTCTGATGAACAGACGTTATAAGAGTCCCGACTTTATTAAGGTTTAAACTCTTATTTTATAAAGTGGAATGTGTGTAAATATAACTGGAGCTATGAAGTAACCGAAATTTGGGAGGAGGGCGGAGCCTGAAACCCCTCCTCCTTCCATTCTAACACCCTATAAATGTCCAGTCCTACCTTCCGGTTCTGATGATGGAGATTTCAGGCTCTACAGTCTGGTGTCGACCCGAGGAGGACGGGTTCCCCTGCTGAGTCCTGGTTCCTCTCAAGGTTTCTTCCTCAGGTCTGGGAGTTTTTTCTTGCCGCTGTCGCCCTCGGCTTGACCATCAGGGGTTCAGACCCAGACGTCTGTTTGAACGGCTCACAGCCGCGTCACCATCAGGCTATTCGACCTAATCTGAATTTACATTTTAAGTGCAGCACAATGAGGTTATATATGCAGAGAAACACCTTATAAATGCATTATAAAGCATTATGTGTTCAGGATTCATAGAGTAGCTAAATAAATGCATCTGCAACAAAGTCCTGTGAGTGTTTATTTATTTAATTTTACACATTCGCTCTCATAACGAGGGAATTAAAGAACCAGTTTCTGGAAATTGCCACAAGTCCCCTTTTAGTTTTTTTTTCCTAATTTTCTGTTATTGATTATTTTTTGGAGCTGTAAACATTGGTGAACATCTCATGTATTTTATTTTGATCTTTTCTCTTTTAACTGTGAACTGTAATTAAAAACAGCCTTTTGAAAAAAGTTAAACCTGATTTGATCTGTTCAGTAATAATTAGTTGGTTTCATAGACACTTTCATTGCTGCACTGTAGAAATGATGTTCCTATAATCTTATTTAGGGGGTCGTTCTGCCGTATTATCAGGGTCAGTCCCTTAATTACAGACCACAACTGCTCCCTCACACAGTGGGAGCTTAAAGAGTCGCTGCTTTACTGAGATTTTCAGGCTTGTTCTGTAAAAAGTGCCCAAAATGAGATGGATTTATATGAACCAACTAGAGTTGGATGATAAACAGGGATTTGTGGATGAAAGTGTCTTTATTGACAGTGTCGTTCTTCCTGCTCTTTCAGACCCAGAGCTTCTCCCAGCTGGTCTGTGGATTAAGTGCCTATGATTTTTATTAATATAGAGTTTTAAAGCAGCTCAACTCCAACGTAGAGTTTAAAAGTCAATATACTTTTTAGCCACTCGCATATTTAACTCAGCTACTGGAATATTTATCTCAGTTACCCTCATATTTCACTCACCTCCTGACAAATTTCCCTCTAGGTAGCCTTTTAGCGACGACTGTAACAGATCCAGTCAGTGAACTGATGACAGCTCTACTGTACTGAACTGAACTAAACGGAAGACTGGATTTCCTGAAATCTGGACGATGAACCTGTAAAGTAATCTCTAAAATCCAGCTCTTCCAGTGTGCTGAATAAGCAGGGCTGCTTCTGTAAAAGTCAAATGAAATCTGGTTTCTGATCTGCTTTCCTTGATTTTGCCTGATTTCTTTTTCCTGTAGATCCACATTCTAGTCAGACTCACTCTTGTTTGGTCAGCCATGGTCTTTGCCTGATCTGGAACCCAATCACTAAAGGCAGTGAAAGCAGGTCTGATAGGAATATTCAGCTTTTCAGAAGAGAGAAAGTTTCATTTTATACCTTTTTGTACGACCTGTGGAGGCGTGTAGCGGTAAACACTGCCATGATGACAGCGTCGGCCCCAATGACCCAATCAGAGCTCTTCCAGTCTCGTATATGTACTGAGTCATGAGGAGGCAGGAACTCAGCACCTTCGCCTGTGACGACCTTATATGTTATGATATTTTCATTAGAGATGATCAGAGAACTTTTCTAGAACAGTCCCACATCTGGAGAGGGGAGGAGGGGAACCTTTAGCTGGAGCAGCTCAGATCCCACCAGGCCGACCCTCAGCACTGCAGCTGTGCTTTAGAGGGAGGAGTGATTTCAGGACTGTGGGAGAGGAATGAACTGAGCAGGAGTTCTGAGAAGCTTCTACTTCACACTAAAACACACAGCCTCACTCTGAGGAAGATAGACAGGCCTACGATTGCTAAGAAGAATTTTCTCCTCTTCAAGATTCACACAGCTGAACAAACATGCATTCAGTGACCATAATTTCCAAAATGATCACACTCAGTATCAGCCTTAACCTCTTAAAGGTCCAGGGCTCAGCAGCAGGTCCAGCGTTTCACTCCTATAACCTGAGAGCAGCCCAGACAGTGTGCATTAAAGTCCCTGTAGTTACTGAATTATAAGGGTCATTCTACAGAAACGTCCACTTTTAAGTCTGTCCATAGGAGTCACTGGTGTTACCGATCCTCATTGGTGTTCCACATAATAAAGGAACACCAGAGACATTTTAATGAAAAATGCATTTTACAAAATAACTACTACAGAGCATCAAACCACGTGTTGTCAATCATGGAATATCCACTAAAATATGAAATTTAATCCATTTGTGTTCTATTTTTTCACAACTACCTCAGAATAAAGTCGGTCACACCAGTGACTTCAGCTAAAAGCTTCATATGAAATCATGAGCTGAACGAGAAAATCTCTGATAACTGAAAGACACAGTGGACTCACCATGAGCTTTTCTTCATAGATCCTCAGAAAACAGGTAAAAGGAAGTCGAGTGATGTCATCAGTGTGACTTTTATTTCAGAATAAGAGACTTTTTGTTACACAGTAACACCAGTGACACGACTGCTGGGGAACTTTCATTATATATTTTATAATATTTATTTGGCGTTTGTTTTCTTTATGTTATTTAATTCATACATTTCATAGTCACGTATAGATTATTGTAGTTATAATTATAGTAGAAAAACGTGTTTTTTACCTCAAAATATGGCCTCAGCCTTTACACACGACTGTGGGTACGAGCTCTTCTGTGGTGATTGGAATTCTGATTTAAAACCAATATTGCTAAATTGAGGCTCAAGAAGGTGTAATTGATAAAATAACTTATTGTTTTATTTTAAAATAAATTGTAACCCTAACATGATTTTAAGTGTAATATATCTGTAAACGCTAGGGACACAAAAATGGACGTTTCTGAATGACCCATGATCTTCAGTTTGTGATAAATCTGAGATTTTAAGGGTTTAACTAAACTGCGTTTCTGTAGCTCCACACTGCAAATGTTTACAGACACTATTACAGAATTTTTTCACTGAAATCCAGAACTGAACATGAAAATATGCTGCATATCAGGTTACTAAATAATAAATATTATATAAAGCACAAATAAAGAACCCAGAGAACAAATGATTATAGCGCTTAGAGAGGAAAGTGCTGATTGACTGTCTGTTCATAGCCAATCACAGCTGATTCTTATCAGAGCTGAAGGCCCTGAACATCTAAACCACTGTACAGTGTTGTTCACATGATCAGTCAAACAATAACGAACCAGTTTCAGTACAAACACAGCAGAGCAGATCTCTCTCATCTAATCTTCATTAATGCACACAAAGCAGTGGATCTGCAGTGACGCTGACAGTTGTTGGAGTGTCTGAGCTGATTCTGCTCATATCTGATCATATTTGGACGCTGTAGGATGTAAATCTTCAGCTGTTCCTGCTGTTCGTACAGTGATGTGTTGAAACTACACATATGTCTCAGATTTCCTGCAGATAGAAAGCGCAGCTGCCTTGTTAGCGCCGAGTCTCAGCTGAGCTCTGACTTCACTGAGTGACTGTAATGTGTTCACAGATCCAGACACACCAGCGTCGATACAGTGACAGTGACACACACACACACACACACTCACACACACACTCACACACACACACACACACACACACATACACACACGCAAACACACACACACACACTCACACACACACACTCACACACACACACACACACTCAGACACATACACACACACACATACACACACACACTCACACACACACACACACACACACACACACACACAGACACACACACACTCACACACACACACACACACACAGACACACACACACTCACACACACACACACACACACACACACTCACACACACACACACTCACACACAGACACACACACACTCACACACACACACACACAGACACACATACAAATCGAGTGTTCTATCGATTATTACACTGACTAATGGGAGAAGAAATACTTTTGCTTTATTAAATAGCAATAGTAATAAAATTAGTACTAAAATAAGACTCTTAAAATAAACAACTAACTGGTCTTCTTTTTAGAAAAATAAAGATTTTTATTGCTTAAATTCCATAAAATAATCATATCTGTCAAAACTAAGCCCATCAAGTGCATCATTAAGTGTCATATTGCATTCTGGGTTTTAAAGAAAACATCTGAAATGCAAAAACAGTAAATAATAATAAGATTAATTATTATTATTATTATTATTATTATTATTATTATTGTTATTGTATATCATACTGTAATGTATGATATACAATAATAATATGGTACAATGATACAATGTGGTACGATGATAAAACCCGTACCTTAAAACAAACAGTACGGAAACTAGAGCGGAAATGGTGATCAACCAAGCTGGAAGTGTTCCACTTGGCCTGGAAGGAAAGCCTTATAGAGTATAGAAATGCTCTCACTAAAGCTCGCTCAGCATATCTGGCCTCGCTGATCGAGAATGATAAATATAATCCTAGAGGACTGTTTAGTGTGATCTCTAGAATTACAAAAAATCAGGCAGGTACTGAACCACAAATCCCGGCGACTCTCATATTAGACAACAAATTCAACCCGCAGTATTAAATCCAACTTGGCTGTCATCTGATGTGGCTGATATATAAACATAACGTAGTTGCAGAGGAAAGGCTGGAAACTTTCTACCCACTCAAACAGCCAGAATTAGAGAAGATTATCTCCTCTGCAAATTGTACAACCTGCACACTTGATGCAATCCCCTCAAAATTACTCAAAGAAGTGCTACCAGTTATCATTAATCCTCTTTTAACTATAGTAAACTCGTCCCTTAGCCTGGGCCATGTACCCAGAGCTTTTAAACTAGCAGTTATTAAGCCTCTGATCAAGAAACCAAACCTTGACGCTGCGTATTGTCTAATTACAGGCCTATTTCTAACCTGCCATTTATATCTAAGATCTTAGAAAAAGCTGTAGCCTCACAACTTAGTTCATATCTACATAAGAACCACATATATGAAAAATTCCAGTCTGGATTCAGGCCACATCACAGCACTGAGACAGCTCTAGTTAAGATAACAAATGATCTTCTTCTTGCCTCTGATCAAGGCTACATATCCCTGTTGGTGCTACTTAACCTCAGCGCAGCTTTTGATACGATAGAGCACAATATTCTCCTAGAAAGGTTAGAAAACATGGTTGGAATCACAGGGACCGCCCTATCGTGGTTCAAATCTTACTTAACGGAACGTTATCAGTTCGTAAAGGTAAATGACTTATCTTCCAATTATTCACAAGTAAGATCTGGAATTCCGCAAGGCTCTATTTTAGGACCATTATTATTTACATTATACATGTTACCGTTAGGCACAGTTATAAGTAGCCATGGCATTAACTTTCACTGTTACGCAGACGATACGCAATTATACATATCAGCCAAGCCTGATGACAAATACAGGCTAAAGAAAATAGAGGTCTGTGTAAAGATGTGAAAGGCTGGATGTTGCGTAACTTCTAGTTTTCTGGTTCCAAATGTTCCGGTACTTTGTGCAGTGGAAAAATGCCCTAAGACACTTCAGGCCAGTTCATTCCCTTGAATTATCTGTTACTTTGCTTTTTTTTGTAAAAATAAAAACTGGGTGTTTATACTGAGCTAGTTTGCAACTGTTTAGTGTTGTAACAGATTCTACACTTATATGCTCGGTCTTGCAGTGAGTTATGGCCCTGCATGGGTTTGACTGCAGAGCAGATATCCTGGGGAGATTTCTCGTTACTGAACACTCTGAAAGTGAGCAAACCAGGTTCCATCTCACCTGCTTAATAAAAGCAGCATTAATAATAACAATGGTCCTATCTCTCGTCTTGTTTTTATACAAGAAGACTGTAATATTACAGTTCTTCATTTTCCATATTCATGCAGGCCCATGCAGTGTCACCAGTAGATGAGTGTTTTTGTTCTGTTTTGTTTTTTCCCTTTGCTTCTTTCCTTGTCTGTGTTATTTCCACTGAGAATGTGCTTGTTTTTCTTGCTTTATTGTGTCCGCATATTTAAAAAGATTTTATTTTTTTCTATATAAACCCAATTTCTGGAAAAGTTGGGACATTTTGTAAAATGCAATAAAAACAAGAATCTGTGATGTGTTTATGCTCTTGAACCTTTATTTAACAGACAAAATTACAAAAAAAAAAATGATTTTTAATGTTTTGGTTGAACAACTTGATTGTATTTTGTAATTACAAATTTTGAATTTAATGCATGCAACACACAAAAAGTTGAGCTTTGAAACATTCCACAATACGCAGGTAAATTGGTAACAGGTGAGTGTATCATGCTTGGGTATAAAAACACTGGAAATCTTTTCTTTGCATTTTTGCCAGTTAAAGGTTCAAGAGAATTAACGAATCACAGATTCTTGTCTTTCTGACATTTCGCAAAATGTCCCAACTTCCAGAAATGAGGTTCATAGAGCAAATACTTTGAGATTGAGCATTGACCTAATTAAATAAATACACATATAATAAAGGTTATATCTGATATAGGCACTGTTAAACTCTAATAAAGTTTGCTGTTCAAAACTAAATTGCCATTCATAATATGCTTGATTATCTCAGTGTGGACTAAAAATGAGCAAATCTTCATGTAGCTGAACATAACAGGGAGAAAAAAAAGTTTTTTTGCAACAGAGATTATTTGCTAAACCATTCTTTTAAAAGTGAAAACCTCTTAGAAGTGGAGTCATACGGAGTCGCTTTGATTACATTTGATTAAGACTTGATTCAATTTGATTGAATTGAATTTGTAATTATGTTTAATTATGATTATTAAGATCAGTGACTATCAGTGACTAATTTTAAACACATAAAAGATGTTTCCTCCACAATCTTAGAGGAACTTGGTGTTTGTGTGGTAATTTGGTATTTGTGTGGTACCACAGTCCGACCCCAGCAGCCCAGCCGTTCATTATTAGGAACATGTGACACCGACCTGTGCTGGGATGTCAAATTACCCAGGATTCTGAGGGAGATGACAAAGAATATCAGCAAAAATGCAGAAATGTTGCTCAGATTTTTAAAGGATTGAAGTAAATTTTTATCATCTTGAAAATAACATAGCTCATCAAATATTAGCAGGTCTCCTTGCAGCAATGGTTATGCCAGAAAAACACTTAATGCGAATACATGAACACAGAGGACACCCACAGATCACAAATACACAGTCCTGCTACACAAACTCAGCATGAATTCTTCAGTACTCATGCGGATAATAGAGGGTCTGTAAACGGGATCTACTTTGACTCCAAATTATAGAGGTCAAATCAGAGTGTCTGTAAATAGAGAACAAATCGAAGGGGCTATAAACAGGATCTACTGTTATTCCTATGGATAGAAGACAAATGGGAGTGTCTTTAAATGGGATCCACTTCTAGTCCAACAGACAGAGGACAATTCAGAACGTCTGTAAACGGGATGTACTTTTATTCCAACATATAGAGGAAAAATCAGAGCATCTTTAAAAGGGATCTAGTCTTGTTCCAACAGATAGAGGACAAATCAAAGGGGCTGTAAATGAGATCTAGTGTTATTCCAATAGATAGTTGATAAATCAGAATGCCTGTTTATAAGATCTACTGTTATTTCAGCAGATAAAGGACAAATCAAAGCATCTGTAAATAGAGGCCAAAACAAGTGGTCTGTAAATGGGATCTACTGTTATTCTAATGTAGAGAGCAAATCAGTGTCTGTAAACAGGATCTACTGCTATTCCCACAGACAACAAATCAGAGCATCTGTAAATGAGATCTTCTGTTATTCCAATACAAAGAGGACAAGTCAGAGTGTCTGTAAACAGTATCTACTGTTATTCTGACAGCCATAACAACTACACTTCGGACACTAGAGGTGTGTGTGTTGCTCTACCTGTTCTGCTGGAATAAAAAAGTGACTGTTGTATTTATATTACTGTCTGTTTATACAAGCAAACCAGTTCTGCCAGTTCTTCATAGACAGTGAAACAGCAAACAGCAGGTTTTTTCTGCATCAACTACAATGATACACATTATAAAGCAGCAGAACTGTACCTTGTACTCATCACTCGTAGCAGCTTCTGCAGCTCCAAATGCGACTGTGTTAAAGCAGTTAATCTTAATGAGGAGTGTTGGGGTCAGTTGGCGGAATGAGGCAGTTATCAGTAGTTTCTGTATTTATGAACATTTTCGTAGAGGGTGTGCTTTATCTTTATCTTTATCTTTATCCAATCACAAGCACTGTTTGTTCATTTTTTATAGATTCCACTGAATATCACCATCAAATGGATAAGTTAAGAATATTTAGTAATTTTTTAATAGATTACATCAAATATCACCATCAAATGGATGCGAGTTAAAAATGTTGCCCCAAAGTCAAAAGAAGGTGTTTATATCCAGGAACAGATCGTACACATAATGAGACACAGTGTATTTGCACTAAGAGGAGGTGCAGTGAGGCACAGGCCTGTTCGGGTTTATTGCCCTCAGCAGCACCCCAGGGGCAGGTCTGCCCTGTTGGTAGCCGCCCCCTACACTCAAAAATATTTAACCCCAAAAGTTAAAACTTATGTATTTTAATTACATGTCAATTCTCCATTCAATTTAAATACATAAATCCATTGTAAAAATGGAATTATAATTCATGTTTCTCCACCATGTTCAATTGTAATGCTGCACAAACACAGAAAGACGCTCGCGGATCTTAAAAAGGAAATGGTTTAATGAGAGACAGTATAAGGGCAAATCCAAAAAGCCTTGCCCAAGTCGAAAACCAGAGGACACAAAAATGCACAAACAACCAGAGCAAAAGGGCAAACACAAAAACGCAATATCCAGAAACAGGCAAAGGGTCTGATACACAAGATTAGAAAAACAGTCGAAGAAACGCTCAGTAGTCCAAAAAAGGGCAATACCTCGCAGTGAGGAGAACAAACCAGGAACTGAATAAAGCCTAAAACACAGGTGTAAAGCAGGTGTCTGAGAACGAGGAAGCTGTTTGTGATTGGTGGATGGAGTGACATCATCAGGATTGGGATTATGGGAATTGGAGTCCTGGAGAGTATTAGACAAGGGAGGAGAACCCGGAAGTGTGACATCAATAAACCTGAATGAATTAAATAGCTTTTAAATTAGAAGTGCTTGTAAGACTTATGCAATCCTTTTACAGAACATTTATGTATTTCTAAAGAGTTAATAGTACCTTCTGTATTCACAGCACAATTACTTAGACTGTGTAGATGTATTAAATGACATGTTTAATTCACAAACATTCATTGTAGCCTAAACTGTATTGAACAGTGTTTGAGGCTCAGTACAAGACACATGTAACTTTAAAGTCTAATGTGAAAGAAATAAACATTTCTTTTCATGCATAACTAAACTACTAATTAAAGCAAATGTTTATGTGCACGACATTTCTATTGAGGTGCAGCTCTCATGCTGACCGTCTTGCCGGTTAGCAGCTAACGCTATCAGTCACTTCATGCCATGCTAATATGTCGAGGTCACCTACAGTTACAAAAACCATGAACTGTTGATTTGAATATTAATGGAATACATCTTTATTTATGCTTCACAATAAATCAATAAATCACTCCCATTGTTTATTTAATCTACCTTTTATACCCGTTACCATGACAGCAGACCCAGCAAGGATGCAAGCTAGCTAGTTCACTGGTGTTGTCCAGAGTTTCTCTAAAAATAAGCAAAATGAAACATTAATATACAATAAAAACACAAATTAAGTTAATGCGCATCACTGTTTCATTGCAGTTGCACTGAATAACAAAGGATGGCAGAGATTGTAAAAATAAACAGAGCCATTTCATGTCCACCATGCCAGCTGAAGCAGATTTAGAGGAAAAATCTGAAAAGTTAAATCAGTTTTGGATTTATCCAGATTGGGTTGCTTCTAATGAATATAAATGAACATAAATAAGTATATTTTTATGTTTTTTAAATAAGTTTTATGTAAAATGTTTGTTTATGATGGCCATAAATCATTATTTGAACACGACTGGGTCACAGTCAAAATGAAGCTGGCACTGAACAATGATGAAGATTGCTGAATGAGATGGTAACCTGTACCAGCTGGCAATAAAAAGTGGATTTACAAAAGAGCTTTATTTCTAACTGTGTACCCTTTATGAATTCCCGTGAAACGACCTTGAAAGGAGTTCCAGAGAATGTATGAGAGGGCTGTGGAGAGATGCAGGTAAATTTAACGTTTAATAACTTTTCTTTCTCTTTTTTGTTTTATTGTTTTCTTTGTCTTATATCAAAATGTCTTTTTCTCCTTTTTTCCTTTTTTTCTCATTTCTTCTCTGTCAACTAACTTAGAGCTGTGCTCTATTCTCTCTTCTTTGCTTGTTTTCTCTTTTTATCCTTCTCTTATCTCTCTTTTTTTGTCTTTATACCTACCTGAGCTGAGTACCATACCCTCTACAAAGGTGTTGTCTGCCACAGCCTTAAATGCCGTTACCAACAGGTGTGCCTGGTTTGCACTAATTACCTTTTGGTATTCTGGGATTTTGAGTCTCCCGGAGTAACAGTGCCTCTTTCAGTGACTGAAACACCATATTTTAAAATACTCTCTAATATGGCATGAAAGAACAGGATCGTAAGTTATTGATCCGCTCCAAAGTTCTGATAAAGTGTGGCACAAAGATACTCCACATGGGTCGACCACCCGCGTGTACTGTAAATATAGACACACAGATACTAAGACAAAACCCTAAATGTAATATTGTGAATAACCACCGGACTGTAATTACAGACAGTGTCTTGTGATTCTTAATACTCAGATTAAGCTGATTCTTATCACACAAATCCACAATAATACATATCTAATATAATATAATATACCAAATAAAACATAAAACATAAGGTTTAGAAAGAGGAAAATGAACTGAGACCAGGTCAGCAACCAGATAAACCAAACACAATACATGTTAACGGGGTCGAGTAAACAAGCGAGGGTCCTAGGCAAAAAGCAAACTTGCAGGTAGACTAAGCCAAAGGGACAAAGTCGGGAATCGGTAACGAGGCGGAGTCATGTGACTGACGGAAGGATTCTAGGAAGTGTAGTGCATAATGGGATGAGATTCCGAATGAGAATCAGGAAGCATGACAGTAATATGGTATCTGTTTTGAATAAGCTTGCTTGTGTACAGCAAAATACCTTGTTTATATTGCTATAATTAACTTATTACTGTAATTAAGATTGTAATGTTTTCTTGGGAATCTATGGTTTGTATCACATGCTCTGCATGTCGAGTTGTGTGTTTGGCCTTTGTGCATGAACTAAAAGTGATACATCTTGTTAGCTGAATAATGCTTTTTGTTTTAACACTTCCATGCAGTGTGGTGGGTTGTACAGTTGGTTTATTTTGCTGTGAAGCTTCCTTGTTCCTAGCCTCTCTGGGCCAGGCATGGTCTTCTAATTTGAATGAAGGACAACCCTGAGAAACTTTGGGCTAAATGTGGGCTGGAATGCAGACTCATTGTTCAGGAGGAACAAACTTTTACATTTTAGTTCAGAGCTCACAATAAGGTCAACAAGGGCCCTTACTTTTTATTTTAGAGTATGCATTATATTCTAAATGTTTACTTACCTTTTTATACTGCAGTGTCCTCTGCTGGTGTCTTACAGCATCGATCTACCCAGTGAAAAATCAAATTCAAAACTATTTCTTTGGAGTGTAAAATGTGACCATAAACCATGGAGTATATATATCAGTTTAAGTGTCATTTACAGTGAAAATACCATTTTGGTCTAAACTTTCAATGAAATTATAAACAAACACTCTAAAAGATTTTTCATTAATTCTGATTTTTGATGAATATTATTCTGATTCTTTTCTTCTTTTTTAAAATTCATACCTGCCAAACTTTTCAGTTGTCAAAATGTGAAGGATTTGTCCAGGTGACTAAAAAAATTAAAGAATAAAAGACACAGACACAGTTTTTCTTTTTAACTATGCTAATATATTGGCTTAGCAAATGAGAGCACAGCATTTGATTTAAAGGAAATACAGAATGAATCACAAAGAGTCAAAAGGAAAGTCACCTTTCAGGAAAATATGAGTACAACAGATCAGTACAGACAACAGGATGAGATAAATTTGTCGACATAAATTTGGATACACTTCCTGTTACAAACGAGGTTATGAAGAAATGGGTAACAAAACATAAATGTAAGTTTGTACCTGATGTTGCAGAGTCCGATAATTATACACAGTTTTAAAATACAGAGGTCCTGATTGAAACAGATGTTCAGTCGTGAATTGAACTTTATTTTATGGTGAAAGTCTCAGAGTGAAGTTTATATAAGGCATATGTGGTAAATCAGAAGGTTTGGAATGTAATTTAATTTGTAGAGTTTAGCTAAAATGTGTAGTCGCCCACCTGTTTATTACAGTTATTGAATACAAAACAAAGTACACTGTAATTCTCCACTGTGTTTGAGCCATTTTAGAGGTGTAATGAGCTGCTGGTAGGTAGAACACATCATTAACTTTCCCTGACGAATCTGGACATGCCGGTCAATCTGTTCATTTCTGGGTGCCTGGTTGTGACGTGGTAGCAGTTTGAAAACTCGTTTTCAGGTTACTTTGATTTCTTCTTCTATGTCTACATAATGAATTTCAGAGTTATTATAATAAAGCACTGATTATTACATTCTGTAAATTTACTACATGATAGAAGCAGAAGAGAAGGCTGAGTGTGTGATTTGGGTCTCAGCGATAGAAGAGAAGCACAGCAGCTTCAGTGATCTCTCGGGACGCACTCCAGCCTGCATTTGTCCCGTATCCATCCCAGTCAAAACCAGGGAAATCTCCACACTGTTTGGGTGCAGCTTCTGGGAAATGACCTCCTCCACCAATACAGTACTGCAAAACATCAACAATATATATATAAGCAAATGTTCCATATTCAAACAGTGAGTACCTCAAATTTTTTTAATAATTCATCCAACACCTTCACACACACACGTACGCAGTCTGAAACAGAAAGACTTTTACAGTGGGCAGTCTACAGTCTGAAGTCACAATTTAGATTTAGACTTTAGATTTATTAGACTTATTTATTTGTTTATTAATTTAGTTGTGGTGGTGCAGATGTAGTGTTTAATTAACTCTATAGTGTGTTTTTCAGCTTTCAGGGCAGCTCTTTTCAATTCAGTTATGTTTGTGCAAACTTAGAAAAATGAGAAACAGATTAAACATACACAAAACATAAACTGTTTATAATCAGTTTATAATCAAGTTTCAACAGATAGTTTGTTAACAATTTAAACATCTGTAGATAATCTATAGTGGACTATCCAAATAAAGTGAGAGCGACTTCTTATAATAGTTTTAAATTGATATATTGTAGTATGCTGTTTATATAATCACTTGAATAATCAAGTAAATCATGTAACGATATGAAATTGTATAATGATCACAATATTGTGCACAAGTGTTCAGTGAGGAACCCTCTTTTGTTCTGTTCCATTTCCAAAAGTAAATTCTGAAATTTGACAGTTTATTAACTCACATGTTCTGTATTGCAGCCGGTTGGTCTGACTCCAGAACAGATCGCCATGGCTGCCTTCTCAACGTTAAACACCCGGAAAGCGATGAAGCCAGCCTCAAACTCTCCTGAAAAGATTATATTAAACTATTAACCATTTTAACCAAATAACAATATTAAGTTTTGAACTCACATTTACTCTTAATTTCACGCTTCTAGCCTGAATATTCATAATTTTAGTAGTGGAATCAGTGGAAAAGGTTCTGAGCAGTCAAAGGATGTTGACTTACCTCTTGGGTTTGGACCATAAAAGTTCCTGGTAGAGGCTTCATTTCCGAAGTCGTACACCACTGGGGCAGTAGGTCCGTTATTAGTACGACAAACTCCTGCTCCAAACGTCACTGGAAATTTCTAAAAGCAAAATGAAAAAGGAAACACAAGGCTGAGCGTCTGAGATTAACTTGATTCTTTCAAGAAATCGTGTCATTGTGGCCAATAGTGGGAAAAGTTTGGGCTTTTTTCTTCATGAGTTTCTGAGGCATGAAGACTTGTGTGTGTGACCTTTCATTTGGCCTAAAAATGAGTGAGCTTTGGAAATGTCATAACCTATATCGCTGCTGTTGGAACAATATCTTCATATCTCCATTTTTCTTGTTTTCCAGTTGTTGACGTGATTTGAAAAGCCTGTTGCCCTTCACATTGTGTGTAAATGTCATGATGAATGGAAGAAACGGTCCTCTAAAGTTACCATTTTGGAGATACAAGGTTTTCATTCCGACAGCAGTGATGTACATCATAAGTATCACAAGTAGAACTACAAAGTAAAAATGGACAATAAGTATAGAAACAAGGTTTAATGAGTAAGCTGTGTGTGTGTGTGTGTGTGTGTGTGTGTGTGTGTGTGTGTGTGTATCGATACATATCATATACCATTTTTATTTTTCTGCATTATTTCAAGACGGAGGCTGGGTTACATCGTGTGACAGTTCCATGATGAATGTTTACACCTGTATTCCTTGTCATGTGAATCCTTAGAGTTAGTATAAAGCCCAGGCTTTTAGGTAGGATCTTTGTGAAGTATTGTATCAGCCTGCTGTTCATATCGATCTCCTGGTTTGTGACTTTGTTTTGGTTTCTCGTTTACGTCTTTTTGCCTGACCTCTTTGAACTCTATTTTTGCCACATTCGTGTTCAGACATTCTGCCGGCCTTTTTGACCTTGTCTATGTCTGGTCTGCAAATATTTGTTAGCCTGTGTATGACCTTAGCCTGTTTTTGGATTCCGCCTCTGTTTTCCCTTTTACACCACAGCCTACTTTGCAAGTGTCTGATCTGTCCAGACCCCCCTCACAACACAGTACCCTCACTCCCACTTCAGTACAGTCTCTGTACTTTCTCCAGCTCTTCTCATATGGGAAGAATAAAGACTGGATTTGAGATATTTGTGGTTTTACCTTGAATAAGTTGAACAGATTCCCTCCATGGAGGCTGAGAATCCGGTTTTCAGTGTGGTAGCGTAAGATAGAAGCAGCAGTCCACTGTTGTACCAGAGCGTTATTAGGAACATGCCACACAGACACATCCTGAGCCACAATGTCGTAATACCCAGGGTTCTGTAAGAAATAAGAGCGATGGACCGTTAAACGGAATTAAAAAGCCTTCACAAAGCATCTCAGGGTGGAGGGTCCAGTTTACAGTCAAGTTACGTCAACAGTGGAGGAATGTAAGCTGAGATTAGCAGCAACAACTGAACAACCGTTTAATTCAACACACTGTCTTTGTCTTTTGGAGATCAGACTGTGAAACAGAAAATGGAACCAAGCCTGAATATCCTCCAGATTTCTTTGAGAAACTGAAAGTGAGTCTCCTGAAAAGAATGGAGGCTGTAATAAAGGTAAAGAGCGACACTCAACACTCCAACATCCTATATTACATTTAGTTCATTCTTCTGTGTGATTTTCTGTTAAATGTGTTTTCCACCTTTGCTGACACTGAAAAGTGAATAACTTGTACCTGATCAACCTTTTGATAAGGAACTAAATCAAAGGGTGGTTTCTCATCTTTGCATAGTCAGACCTCTTTTTTGGGGGGAGGCGGCTATAACTCGGTTTTGAGATTGGAAAGTTAAAGAGGTGGCAGAGTGCAAAAGAGGTACAGAATGTCTGGATAGAGTTTTTATTACACGTTGTGTTGGAAGCTTTTGTGTATTTTTTTTTTTGGCTGGAAACTGAATAAACGACATGGTACAAGCACAGGTCATCTCTTACTTTTGCACACTGTTGTACTTTAATATTTTATGCATATCAGGTTACTTTACCTTGTAGTCGTCACTGGTAGCAGCTTCTGCAGTTCCAAATGTGGCTGTGTTGGCCCAGTTTCCATCACCATCAGGTACGTTGGGGTTGTTACCTTGCTGGCTAGACCAGCGGTCACCTACAGTGCATTTCCCATACATGTTGTTCTCGTGCACACTGGCCACCAGCGTCCAGCCACCTCCAGCAGTGGTCATATCACAGTAGGTCTGGTAGACCACCCCGCTCTCCGTTGTCAGAAAGTACAGGCCATCTGTTCATAAACAAACGTCACTGACTGATCACAACATATGTTTGTGGAAAATTTCAGACTCAAGTAATTCCAGCTTTACCTTCATCGATTTTATACTTGTTTCTGAGTTCTTTGCAGCTTCGAGCCACGTAGCCACACTCAGGTTTCCCCTTGGTGCCAGTAGGTGGTTCAGGAGCTTCTCCATCCTGAATTATGTACATCATACCGGCTATAACAACAGAATGTTGAGGGACACTTTATGAGTTCACTAGCAGCTCAAATCACATCACAGGTCTGAATGAATTATTTCTTATACATTTTCAGAGCTGAGAAAAGAACATAATTTACTTCCCAATTAGGTTGAAGGTTTATTTAGGTATATTTGAACTATTTTAAGCAGTTTAACTTAAGGATTATGTAGGTTGTTTGATAATAACTAGGTTAGAGTCACACATTTTAAAGGGCAATGTATAAGAGGAAAAATATACATGTAATCAAATATAAACAGCACAGAAATCAGGTGTTTTTTCTAACATTTGTTCCTCTGTATGTAGGATTCAACTACCTGATCTGGATTCACAGGGGACCAGATGATTCATTGACAGACATATCAACAGAAATCCAAAGGACAGCACAGAGAACATCTTTGTAGATAAATCTGCATAAAAGATGAGTTTAAAAATGATTCATCATAATATGGCACATCACACAAAAGTTTTTAATGAGACAAAATTAGAGTACCTGCTCTGCTGCTGGTGTTTTTTGTGTGCAGTTGTATTTGTCTGGATGGACGTCTCAGTGTTGGAGGTGTAGATGAAGAATGTCCAGTCTGAGAAACAGTAGCCTATTTATACATCTCTCGGTCAAAGCAGAAACCAGAGGAAACACAAAATACATGTATCATATTTTAGGGGTGGGTTTATCACTAGTATTTACTCAGTTCAGTCTAGTGTGACATATTTACACTTTCCTGTGTGGCAAGTTTCAAGTAACAGTACATTCACTTCTACCCAAATTCAGCACAATGTGTGCCAACAACTGTTGACTGCTAGGATGTTAATATTTGTTCATTATGTTAATATTTGTTTTAAATTTGTTTAAAAGTGAGGCTCTTAAGAAGAATGTCCATTTACTGTAAATTTAAATCATATGTAAATAAGTACAGGATGATAAAGTATAAACAGGTACAGAGTTAGTGGAAATAAACTAGAGGAGCAACAGTCTTGCATCAGTTTGTGATCCAAGGTTTTAGTTATTGATCACAGTCAAAAAGTAGAAAAGCACTGCCAATAGAATGAGCTGCTTTGGGAGCACATAAGCATGAGGTCACTAAATGCAAAGTGTGGGCTAGAGGGGTGTAAATCTCCCCAGGGTTGGGCTGTGAAGCAGTAGTACTGTGTTCTCTGGAACCTTTGGTATTAGTTGGAGTGGTGTTTACAATCCAGAACTAATCATCCACTGGTACCTGACCTCACTAAGGCTCTTGTGGCTGAATTCAATTGAATCCTCACAACATCTAGTGTAAAACCTTCTGAGAAGAAGCTGTTACAAACTCCCTCCAAAGGGAGACCCAAACTCACTTTTGAAGGATAATAAGTTTTAATCCATGATTTTACAGAAAAACAAGGCACTCAAGAAAAGAAGCAACAAGAAGAGAATCAACAAAGTAATTAAAATTTAGAACCACTGACCAACTGTGCTGGCACACAGAGGAATTGGACCTCCATCCCCTCCATGCACATACATGCACACTATTGAACACACACTACTTCAGGCATGTACCCTCGGCTCAGGGAATCAAACCGGCGACCTTGCAATCACAAGGCTGGTTCCCCAACCTCCTGTCTAATTAACCTTAACAGTTTGTTACTTGTTACTACATAGACAATTAGCGGTGGGTGGGGGAATCGATTCTTAGATGCATCGTGATGCGGACATGGATGATTCTCTACATTTTATTGATAATGTAATGTGGATGGAACGCAAAAGGCAAAACTTGGAAGTGTGTAAGTGCAGCGCCTGGACAGTCTGTGCCGTGCACATAACAAACACACAAATGGGTGAGAAATCCAACTGGCAGCCTCTGCATTAAAAGCTAGGTCAGGGGTTGGAAACCCAAATGTTAAGAAGAGCCATTTTGTCCTTCCAACAAGAATCAAACCACCTTGGGGGACACAACATTTAATGTCCAATATGTCTCAGTATGTGCTGACGTCCTAGTATAGGCTGAAAAATATGTGAAAATGCAGATTTAAATTCGAAAGAGAAGCTGGCTTCTGCTTTTTGTAGCGTTTGACAGTATCAGGAAACCAAATGCAAATAAGTCCTTCGTATCCAAATGATCATCTTAAATCTTTCTCTTTGCCTTTTTGTTACCTACTAGCTAGGCGAGATTGTCTGTGTTGCTATGTGACCTGCAGTCTGCACGCCAAGCTTCAGGGCTTTAGTGTGGTGATTTAGCTGTGATTAAGACCATCTATTGTTGAAACATTGTTAGAACAATCAGTAGAGCTTTATTTTACTCCAAAAATTTAATTCTGCTGTGGCAGTAAAAGAGACGCATGTTGCCCGAGTTACCGTATTGAAGCACTGTGAAGTTGAAGGGACAAAGGACCTGGACTGGAGCCACACTATATGCAAGTTGTGTCACACTAAACTAAAACATTTTGGCAACAATTAACTTCAGAAACCATATTAAATATTAAAATATAAAAAACAAATTGAAATATATTAAATATACACAAAATAGAGAAATTATAGAGAAAACATACACAAAATGAAGAGAAATATACACAAAATGTAGAGACAATATACATTTTAAAGTGACTTAAGTGACTCACTGTTATTGTTTTTTAAAGTGACTTAGTGTTAAAGTGTTATTGTCCATATCAGAGATATGATATAATAATATTGACAGAGTGAATTGGTAGTTGGTTCATTAACCAGGTTGTTCTAGCCTGTATGCTGCAAAATCTCCTGCCTGATGGCAGGATGGTGAACAGGCTGTGTGCTGGGTGACGCTGTCTGACCGGAATTTTTTAATTTTCCTGAGGCAGCTGAACTGGTAGACGTCCTGTAAGGCTGGTAGTTTGTTGTCTATGATGGCTTCTGCCGTCCTCACCACTCCTTTAAGGGCCTTGTGGTCGCAGGCGGTGCAGCTGCTGTACCAGACAGTGATGCAGCCTGAGAGGATGCTCTCTATGTACTTCTGTAGAAGTTGGTGAGGATTCCTGAGCCTACGCAGGAAGAAGAGACGCTGGTGGGCAGATCTCACAATAGTGTTGGTGTGGAGGGACCAGGTGAGGTCATCAGTGAGGTGTACGCAGAGAAACTTCACACTGGTGACTCTCCACTTTGGCTCCATTGATGAATAGGGGAGAGTGACCACCCCTCTGCAGCTTCCTGTAGTCCACGATCATCTCCTTAGTTTTGCTGATGTTGAGACAGAGATCGCTGTCATGGCTCCACTCTGACAGAGCGCTGACCGCATTCTTACATACCTGTTCTTTCTGTCCAGGTGTGTGAGAGCAGGGTGTATTGTTAGTGCAATGGTGTCGTCTGTGGATCTGTTGGAGCAGTATGCAAATTGGTGAGGGTCCATGGTGGCTGGAAGTGTTGAGCAGATGTGAGCTTTGACCAGCCACTCGAAGCACTTCATAAGTGTAGATGCAGCAGGGCAGTGGACATTCAGGCAGGTGACAGACGATTTCTTGGGGACTGGAACAATTGTGGTTTTCTTAAAGCATGTGGGAATCACTTACAGTCTCAAGGAGAGGTTAAAGATGTCAGTGAAAACCTCACCGGGTGCCTTGTGTGGGTTAACTGCCCTGAAGGATCTCACCACCTCAGACAGGGGAATGGCTAGTGTGCAGCTCTCCTCATCTACTGGGAGTTTCTCAGCAGGTGAGGTGTTACATTGTTGCCCTACAGCCACCAAACTACATGTACTCACTAAGAGTAGGACCTCAAACTCTACTGCACAGCCATAATGACCCGCACTCCTCTGTGTCATTTTCTCATCCTTCGTTCCCCTCATTTATGAACATTTTTTTTTTTCATCCACAAAAGAGACATATACTTTCTTTTGACCGACAGACACAAAAATGCATGTTTTTTTCATTCCTCGCTCCTCCAATAGAGTCCCATTCATTTTTGTAACAAAACCCAGCCCTTTCTTTTGCTTTGACTGACAGCCCCCAAACTGTATGTACTCACTCAGGGCAGGTCCCCAAGCTCTAATCCACAGCCATAACACTTGTCAACCGCCTACAAATAAACACCCCATACTTCATGGCATCTGCCTAGCAACAATTTAGCAACCGCACAGGATACCATAGCAACTGCCTAGCAACACCTTAGCAACCACCTAGGATACCATAGTATCCGCCTAGCAACACCTTAGCAACCGCCTGAGGTACCATAGCAACCGCTTATCAACTATTTGGGATATTATAACAACCACCTTGCAACACCCTAGCAATAACTTCAAATAACATCACAATGGCCTAGCAACACCTTAGCAACCACCTTTGATACTATAGTAATTGCCTAGCAACACTTTAGCAACCAGCTGGGATCCTATAACATCTACCAAGCAAACACCTTAGCAACCGCATGGGACACCATAGCACCCACCAAGCAACACCTTAGTAACCACCTGGGATACCATAGCAACCACATAGCAACCTCCTATCAACTCCCCAGCAACCAACTTTGATATCATAGCAACCATCTAGCAACACTATAGCAACTCTCTGGGACACCATCGCAACCACCTACCAACACCTAAACAACCACCTGGGATATTATAGCAACCATTTTGCAACACCTTAGCAACCATCTGTGATACCTTTGCTGTAATCCTGGCAACACCTTGGCAACCACTTGGAATTCCATAGGTACTATCTATCAACACCATAGCAAACATAAAATACCTTAGCAACCTCCTGGCAACACCTTAGCAACCATTCTCAAAGTGCAATCATTCTAAGTGTTGATATTGTTATTATAATAAAAAAATTCTAATAAGCAACACCTTAGCAAATATATGAGGTATCATAGCAACCACCTGAGTAACCACCTAAGATAGTATAGCAACCGCCTAGCAATCACCTAAGATACCACACCAAATGCCTAGCAACACCTTATCAACCACCTGGGATACCATAGTAACCAACTAGCAATAACCTAGAAACCACCTTGGATACCAAAGCAACCACGTAGCAACACCTTAGCAACAACCTATGATACCATAGCATCTACCTCAGACACCAAAGCAACCACCTGGGATACTATACCAAATGGCTAGCTGCACCATATCAACCACCTGGGATACCATAGCAACCACCTGGCAAAACCTTACCAACCATATGTGATTCCATAGCAACCACCTATCAACACCTTAGCAATCACATTGGATACCATAGCAACACCCTAGCAACACCCTAGCAACCACCTGGCATACTAGAGCAACAACCTAGTAATCATTCCCGCAGCTTTCAAGAGACTGCGATCGAGATTTGTCTTTTTTTCAGCTCTCGTTTTTCCCACAAAGACCCATTCATTTTCGCCACCACACAAACTCACTCCATTTTCCTACAGCCACCAAACTACATGTACACACTAAGAGTAGGACTTCAAACTCTACTTCACAGACATACTGACCCGCACTCCTTTAAGTATCTTTCTTTCATCCCTCATTCCTCACGTAGACTTCCATTCATTTTCATCCATTCATTATTTCCTTTACCTGACAGCCACCAAACTGCATAAATGCACTCAGGGCAGACCCCAAGCTCTAATCCAGTTATTTTGACCCGCACTCCTCCGTGTGTCTTTTTTTAATCCCTTGTTCCTCACATAGACTCCCATTCATTTTCAACAACACGCTGATAATACTTGGCAATTCCCAACAAATGACTCAATAACCACTTCATACTCTATGGCAACTGCCTAGCAACCATTTGGGATACCATAGCAACCACCCTGCAACACCCTGGCAACTAACTCAAATAGCACCCCTCTAGCAACACCTTAGCAACCACCTTTGATACCATAGCAACTGCCTACCAACACCTTAGAAACCAGCTGGGATACCATAACACCTACGAAGCAAACACCTTAGCGACTGCCTTGGTCATCATAGCAACCACCCAGCAACCACCTGGAATACCATTGCAACCACTTACCAACACCCTGGCAACCACCTCAAACTCTTGACACTCTTATATTTAGCAAGTGAAGTCTATTTAAAAAGAGTAGTTTTATAAAAGAAGGTAAAAACACATTTAATTTCAGTATAAGTTGATGTTGGATTATCTGGAGTTCCATGTGTCCTGTTTTTGCAGAGTTTGGAATGTTTAAAGTTAAGGGGGCCCCTGGTCCAAAGGCCCATAGGGAGTAGGCCTCTCACTTTCTCCCTTCGCTTAGTTCCAAATAGATGAGATCATTTTAATAAGGACCATATGTTCTGTCTCCTGTTTCAACAACAAGCAGCCTATATAAGCCATTGGCTATAGTGGTCTGGGGGGACATTTAGAATTGGCACGGATCCTCTCTCAGGTACTTTATAGTGCTTGATATGATACTGTTTTACTTTGTAATAAACTTAAAAAAATAAAATCTTATACAAGGAAGACAGTGTCAGCGGAGTCTCCTTCATCATCTTCACATCATCGCTACTTCATAAACAACAAGATTTTGGCGTCACAAACTTCGGACGTGTTGTGGCTGGCTGCGTCGCCGACAGCTTTAGCGCACTGACTCCCGCACCTAGCCGGCAATTCAGGTGAGCGCTGGTTTGTTCGTTAAGGCTGTTGGATATTTGCTGTCTAGTCGCACCGTAAAGAATCATGTGTGTGTGTGTGTGTGCCATGCTGTGTTGATGTTTGGAGTGCTTCTCTGTTCTAAATTGGGGTTTATTGCATTTTAAACGCCGCAATAAAAAGGGGGAGTATAATAGAGAAAAGGAAAGCTGGTGTAAAAGTGTAGAATAGCCTAATTAGTAACGTTAAGGTGAGCTAAATAACACCATGCGAGATTAATGAAGGTTGGGCCCTTATCTTCTTAACGGTAAGACATGTGTATATTAGCCACCGCATGAAAGTTGGCTTAGAGAAATAGACAGATTAGGTTAAAAAGGGAAAAAAGTGAAAAGTAACAGCCCAGGGACCTGGGAAATTAGATTAAGGGGAAATTAGATTAATGGGAAAAAAAGAGGCGAGAATAAGAGAAGTTAAATAAAATAGAGAAGAGAAGAGTTAAAGACAAATAAGAGAAGTTAAAGAGAATAGAGATGGTATGAGTTAAAAGAGAAAATGAGCCGCAGATTTGGACCAAAGCCCTCTGGGATGTGGTTTTAGACGGGCCTAAAATCCTGGAGAATCACTAGGTGAATTTCTGGGTCAGTTCTAAGGAACTGGAGGTGTGGAAGGGAAAATTCAATTGTAAAGTTCCCACTCGAACACTAGTTGATGAACAGTGTCTGAAGCAGCGT
Source organism: Colossoma macropomum (assembly GCF_904425465.1). Taxonomy (NCBI): domain Eukaryota; kingdom Metazoa; phylum Chordata; class Actinopteri; order Characiformes; family Serrasalmidae; genus Colossoma; species Colossoma macropomum. The sequence continues at coordinate 30,055 of NW_023495324.1, forward strand.
TTTACTGAACATTCACATCTCATAAAGGAGCATAAATTTAGAAAGAAGAGAAAAAGGAGCGGCAGGAAAAAGCATGCTATAGGATAAATGTTATTTGTGTCTTCTGTGTTTTTAAGCTCGCTGTGTGTTTCTGTGTGAGGGGGATTGTGCGGAGCTGGTTTCTCTGTGTCTGTGTGTGTGTTGTTTGTTTTGGCTGTGTTCCAGCTGTGTGACTGGCTTTAAGAATGTTTAAATGATAATTTGTAAAAAATATGAGCCTCTTCAAGAGAACGTTTTTAGATTTTGTTAACATTTATGAGCTTTCTTTGGGGGACATTTTTGGATTTCTTAAGACTTATGAGCCTCAGATAAAGAGGACTTTTATAAATTTACATAACACTCATGAGCCTCTTTCAGGGGACTTTGATAAGATTTATGAGCCCCCAAGAAGGACGTTTATGATTTTGGAGAGGAGTGGAGAGACCAGTGAGGATGTTTGTGTGCATGGGTAAAGAAAAATTTAATAAGTATTTAAGATGTTATTAGAATGAAATAAACTGAAATAATAAACTGAAATTTCTTTATTGATGATAATTGGTTGTTTAAAGGAGGAAAACATTTGGTATAGATACAAATGACCTAAGTGTTGGCAGATAAAGGGCGTGAATAATCTTGAATTGCTTATTGTGTTGTTAAAAATACCTAGTGGGTTCATTTGATGCTTAATTCTGATCGGTTTCTTCCTTTATCCACCTATGGGGTGTGTGTGAGAATTGGAGAGGACAAAGAGGGGGAAATAAAAAAGGTAGAGAGAAGAAGAAACAGAAAAGAGAAGAATAACAGAAAAAGGGGGAAAAAGAAAATGATCAGAGAAGGAGAGAGAGACAGAAAGAGAGAAAAAGAGAGAAAAGTGTATGTGTAGAGAGAGAGAGAGAGAGAGAGAGAGAGAGAGAGAGAGAAGAGAGAGGAAGCAGCAGGCCTGTGCTGACACGGAGTGAGAACTGATGATTGAGGAGGCACGGGGTCAGCTCAGGTTGCAAGGGGGGGAAGTTAGGAGAAAGATTACAGAGGAGTAAGTTGTTGAAGGTAAAGAAGAGAGGAGATGTTGAAGGCTCAAGAGAACCAGTAGAAAATATGTGGAGAGAGGGTTATAGAACTCGTAAGTTAGTAGTTATGATAGAAGATTTGAGTTCTACTGGAGTTTTCATGGTGGCTACAAGAGTTCAGGAACGATTCACCACAGCAACCACTCCAAGGGTGAATGTTGCATTGATGAGACTATTATTTTAGCTATGACTTTGAAGGGGATGAAGGCTACTACAGGGATGGTGCAATTTTTACTTTTGTCACCTAGGAAATTTGTAAATTTGACACAGACACCTGGTATGACATCTTTGAACTTTAAAGGAGTAAATATAACCCAGAAACCTATGTTAAAGATAGAGCTTAGTGTGAATAGTAGTAATGAGGATTTTGAACCTAGAGAGCAGATGGTGGAAGAGCATGATGCAGATTCATCTGTGACAGCTCAGAGGACTATTTTAGATGTGGAAGAGGAGTTTTTTGACTTTGACTGGACACCAGAAGACGTGACTAATCATAGTTACAAATCGCAGACCCAGGGGCAGGTAGGAACTTATGGTTCCAGCAGTTAACTCATTCTGTAAGATCGGTTAGGAAGCTGAATTGTCCATGTGTGGTGAAAGTTCCAACACCAGGCACATGGCCTTCAATTTCAGAGAGGTAGCAGAACCATTAAGTGCTAAATGTCAATCTTATGCATTATCGTGGTTATACCAGTAAAAAGTGATGGCTCTGTCAGTGCATCTATTTGGACCTAAACATAATTGTTCTTGGTTGGGAGAGTTACCATATGTGAATTTACTTAATCAGTATGAAAATATGATGACAGCGATCCCTGATCCGTTGAATGTGAAATCTGTGGGGTTTGTGGTGATAAGGCATATATATTTCTACCGTATGGGTGGATAGGATGCTGTTACATGGCAACGTTGAAGCTTCCATATGAGGTTTTTACTGTCCAGAAGGGAAATGTTTCTGATGAGGTTCAATCTGATGCTATTTCTGGAAGTAGGAAGAAAAGGGAACTGGCACAATTTCATAATCTGGAGTCCTTTTATTGGAGGATAAGCCTAGGAGAGAAGTGTATAGGATTATTTCCATGGTATGGAGTGACATTTTTGGCAGATCACATTGATAATATTACCTACACCCTACAGGGTTTTGCAAATGAGACTATAAGAGGTTTTAAATACTTGTCAAATACTCAAAAGAGTCACAGACTGACGTTGCTGAAACATGACATGGCTCTTGATTATCTTTTGGCCAGACAAGGGGGCCGATGTGTGGCTCTAAACTTAACTGGTGATGCCTGTTATACTTTGATTCCTGATAGTTCTGACAATATGACTAGTGTCATAGATGCATTGAAGCATGTAAGGGATGCGTTTGGCCCATCGGAAGGAGCTGGATGGTCGGCGAATGCTTGGTTGCAGGAGAAATTAGGAGCGTTGGGAGCAGTGTTGGTTCAGATTATGGTAGCAGTTCTTATATCATTGAGTGTGATGTTCTGTTTCTGTACATTGTTGTTAACCTTTGCGAAGGCTATGATATTGAAATGGGTTGGAGTTGTGATGCCTGGAGATCAAGTTCAGATGCCATTACTACATAGGACTGACACAGACGATGACGAGGAAGTGGTGATAGAAGGTGAACTGATGGAGAAATATCCATTTTGAATAGCTACCTTTATTATAGTTCTAACATTTTTGTTACTATTTTGGTATTTAGTAGCTTCTTACTATAGAGTGAGATGATAGCAGGGAGAAATGAAAAAGGTGATTTATAACTTGGAATAATGTGAAAGTATGATACTGTGAATTTCACATTTACTTATAAGGTGTTAATCTGTATTTGATGTTTCAATTTCCATCTGTTGTTTTTGCAAAAGATACTGGTTGGTGGTTTTCTTTTTGTTCCTTCAAGAACGATTTTGGGGGAAGACCACTGTAAGGGTGGTTGGATCTTCGGGGACCCCGATGTGCATGGATAATCATCATAGCAACCACCTAGCAACCACCTGGGATACAATACCAAATGCATTGCCATATCCTGGCAACCACCTGGGATACCATAGCAAACACTTACCAACACCCTGGCAACAACCTCAAATAGCACCTGCCTAGCAACACCTTACCAACTATCTTTGATACCATAGCAACTGCCTAGAAACACTTTGGTAACCAGCTCGGACACCATAACACTTACCAAGCAACCACCTTAGCAACCACCTGGGATATCATAGCAACCACTTGGCAACACCCTCGCACCAACCTCAAGTAACACCTGCCTATCAACACCATAGCTACCATATAAAATACCATAGCAACCTCCTGGCAACACCTTGAATTAAACTGTGGACAGCACCAAAGAAAATAACAAAACAAAACCTAACCACGCTCACCTACACTGAAACAAAAGGTACTCAGCTAACCTACAAAAGGAAACAAAAGCTAGTTACTCTACACTTTCCTGGCCAATAATCAATACTTTATGTGAGGCAATGCCTGCCCTCTGACCTAGGGAACCAGACAGAGTAGACTTCTATGTGGTAAGAATATATTGGCGCACCCCTCTTACCTGTTTGAAACCCTAGGTGACACAAATAATCAAACAATCTCTTGTAAAACAAAAGTTACTTATGTAAAACATGTCAAATAGAACTAAAGTGTGATAAACTTGAAGTTAAGAGTATTCTGAGAGCGCCCCCTGCTGTTTATCAGAGCGTCGCTGCTCCCCACTTTCAGTCTCCATTTCCCAAACACTTCAACAGAGTGCGCTAACATTATTTCCTCCTAATAAACAGACACACGTTCAGCTCCGCCTCCTCATTATTCACCACCATCACTGTAATATTTCATCATCAACATTAACACACGAAGGTGATCAGAGGGGCGGTGGAGATCGAGTCTGCAGCGTCTGAGATCTTTAAAACGCAGAGTTAGAAAAGAAAATCATCTCACAGTGAAAGCAGCGTTTTACAGTAGGAATAAATGGAGCTCATTATGCTGGTAGTGAACTATGCTGCTGACTCAGCTGCCTAAAAACCATAGAAACATGAGCAGCTCTGTTTGATCTGGCTAGTAACCGGATATTGCTTCATCTCAGTGAGGCCATTACAGTAAAAAGGCGTATCCGTAACACCGTGCCAGCTGAAGAATCTCCAGGATCTGTCTCCAAGACAAATACGGAAAGAGGAAACAGCAGCAGCAGCAAGTACAAGCATGAATCAAAACAAACACAAGCAACACAAGCTATAGCTGTCTTTGAGAAAAAAGAAAAAAATGAATGTTGAAAAGGCCAAGCTTGAAGCAGACTTAGAAGCACCGAAACAAGAAAAGGTTATGCAAGCACTACTGGCACTAACAAGAGGAGAATCAAATATTAGTGCCTTAGCCGGTCAAAAGATAATGACGAATAAGGCCCGGTGACCTCCAGTGCCGTTCCATATGATCAATGATATAAAAGGGAAAGGTCCTAGAAATGAGGAACAAGGAGCAAATCAGACACAAAGAACCTTTAGTCACGATTCACAACCTTCAGGACACTAGCAGCAACACTTTGGCCACAGTCAAGTACATCAAGTACATATGGTTGCCACAGGGTTCATATAGTTTGATGATAAAGTAAAAGTCATCATTTTGCAACACGATCTACAGTTTGGACTAAGCAGATGAAACTGATATGGATAAATGTCTTGAAAGAGAATCCTGTGCAGGATCACAGCAGCAGATATTTGAACTGAAAATTATTTGTGAACAAAGAACTGTAAAATGTTACAGTTCACATGAAATCATTGAATGAGCTATTTTTGCTGGAGAGTTTTAACAAGAATGTGTGACTTAGCTGACCTGTTCTAAGGGCTAGAAGGTACAAATAAAGATGACCATGACTACAAGAAGAGACAGGTCAGAAGAGGGTCAATCAGAGTCATACATTATGTGCATCTGAATAAAGATGCTTCCCTGTGAGCTGAACAGATGCACTCAAACAGATACTCATATCTATTCACACAAACCCTCATACTGGTCTTGGGTTACAGTAAAGTCGGTAGCTTTTAAAATCTCAGTATTTTTCCCATCGTTCCAATAGCACCAAGTGGCAAAAATAATAAACACTCAAACTCTAGCCAGTGACTTTAATCAAGCAGAGAAGAACCACACTAAGACAGTCCATTTGGATAATCTGAATTTAACAGGATACTTTTACAGTGGACCATCAAAACCTTCCAGCACTTGATGGTGCAAATGTTCATCTGTACTAATCTGCACTACTTTATTGGATGATGTTACTGTTTTCCTTTGACTCATCAACAGCATTTTGAGTGATTAGATGCAGTGTCCCCTCCCTAAACAAGGCTTTAACCCCTTTGGGGTCCACAAACTCACCCGTGTGCAAAATTCGTTGTTTCTATATATTTCTTTATCTTTGCAATAAAACAGCGCAGAAACACAGTTTCATTGAAACTTTGTGGTACTTGCCACAAGATTTATAACACCACGGTTCACCAGTCCAGTAGTACAAGTTCATATTACATGATCTCTAACAAGGAACCACAGTTATTCTTGGATTTCCTGCTGAGCATCAAGAGCCCCCTATAGTGGAAGGGGGAGTAGAAGAACAGGTAAAAGAGCACCAGCAGCTTCTGAGACTTGCATATAAAAATGAATGGCAAAAGTTGCAGACTCAAGTTTAGAGATGGAACCAAACACGTAATACTTATGATGTTGGTTTAAAGTAGGAATACAATTCAGGACTACTAGAATTCAAGTGTCTATCAGATTAAAAGGGCATGACAGTACAATTGGGTAATGTATTCACTCCTGCCCAACAACAAGTCTGGGGGAATTTTTAATTTAGGTATGTTTTATAATTTGATATTTGCTTTTAATGAGCTTGCATCATATGGGTATAACCAAGCTGCATATGTGTTCTATATTGTGGTCTATTTACACAAAGTTAGGTTAGTTTATCATTTATGTTGAATAGACACTCAAAATTTTACGCTGCTGCACTGATGTTCAACCGTGTGCTGCACTGGGTCGGTATGTCCAACAGGTCAAAACAAGCTCAAAACAAAGTGCGCCCTCTGCCCTGATTGGTGTTCTTGTTTTGCTCTTCATTTGTTTTGACATGTGAGGTGTATTTAAAGGAATAGTTTTATAGAAGAAGATAAAAACACTCTTAACTTCTAGTATAAGTTGAGGTCTGAAGTTCCATGTGTCCTGTTTTTGCAGAGTTTGGAATGTTTAAATTAAGGGGGCCCCTTGGTCCAAAGGCCCATAGGGAGTAGGCCTCTCACTTTCTCCCTTCTTCTCTTAGTTCCAAATAGATGAGATCATTCTACTAAGGACCATATGTTCTGTCTCCTGTTTCAACAACAAGCAGCCATTGGCTCTAGTGCTCTGGGGGGGGGGCACTTTAGAATTGGCACGGATCCTCTCTCAGGTACTTTATAGTGCTTGATATGATACTGTTTTACTTTGTAATAAACATCTTATACAAGGAAGACAGTGTCAGCGGAGTCTCCTTCATCATCTTCACATCATCGCTACTTAATAAACAACAAGAATTTGGCGTCACAAACTTCGGACGTGTTGTGGCTGGCTGCGTCGCCGACAGCTTTAGCGCACTTACTCCCGCACCTGCCGGCATTTCAGGTGAGAAGCCGCAGATTTGGACCAAAGCCCTCTGGGAGGTGGTTTTAGACGGGCCTATAATCCTGGAAAATCACTAGGTGAATTTCGGGTCAGTTCTGAGGAACTGGAGGTGTGGAATGGAAAATTCAATTGTAAAGTTCCCACTCGAACACTAGTTGATGAACAGTGTCTGAAGCAGCTCAGAGAATATCTATATTACGGACGCCTTTAAAATTTTGCCTATTCACCCATCGGACTGGCCTGTCTTCGGCGTTAGGTGGGAGTCTTGGTTTTATTTTGCCGTCTGGCTTACTTATGGTTGCAGGAATAGCCCTCGTATTTTTGATTGTCTTTCCAAGGCATGTTGGATCCTTTTGAACGTCTGTAACTTGCCTTTCATTCTCCATCTTCTAGATGATTTTTTGCTCGTGGACTTTCCGTCTTCTCATCATTCTGCGCTGGATGTAAACAGGGGCGTTTTGTGATTTGAACGTTCCTCTCTCTGCTGAAAAGGCCGTTGGTCCTTCCACCAGTCTCGAATTTCACGGCATCATTTTGGATTCTGTTGAAATGCATGCGTCTCTCCCCGAAGATAAGCTCGCTAGGATTAGATCTGTTTTAGGTATTTTAGGGGCTTTTCTCTCAGCTTCGTCTGTTTCTAAGCGTGACATTCTCTCTTTTCTCGGCCATCTCGACTTTGATATGTGCGTCACTCCTCATGGTTGTTTTTATTTCTCCCTTTCCCCCTGCTCGCTCACTTGGTGGTTGATTTGCGTGATGTCATTGCCCTTGACGATGGCTGCTGGTCCGATCTGCGGTTCTGGTCTCGGCTCCTCGAGCAATGAAATGCTGTCTCTTTCTTTTACTCGGACGTGTTTGAGTCCTCGGACTCTCTTGCCTTGTTTACTGACGCCGCTCCCTCTGTTGGTTTTGGGGGGTATTTCAAAGGGCAATGGTTCACAGAGAAATTCTCTGAATTTGCTCTTGGATCTGCCTTCTCTGCACTGCATGAGATTTATCCCATTGTCGTCGCTAGCATTCCGTGGGGTGAGGCTTGGTCACGGAAACGTGTTAATATATTTTTCCGACAACGAAGCCGTGGTTGCCATCATTAACAAAGGAAGGTTGTCGTCTAGCACAGTCATGTCTTTACTTAAATGTTTAACATGGCAATCAGTCATTCATAACTTTATTGTAACAGCTGAACATATTCCTGGCCATTTTAGTGCATCAGCAACAGCATTATCTCGATTTCGTTTACAGGAGTTCAGACGTCTCTGCCCATCAGCCAACAAGGATCCAACACCTTGCCCTCCTTTCGCCTACTCATTTTGGACTAAATAGTTATTATAACACCTTGCTAGATTCAGCTAAGTATTATATGTCAAAAGGCTTAGTCCCTTCCACTCTTAAAGCTTATAACTCCACATGGTCTTGGTTTATGCTTTTCTGTCTTCCTCTACAAATTCCGTTCTTTCCCCATTCTGGTGACAACAGTTTGCACATTTATCATTCATAATTATCAGACTCGCAATCTTAAAATCTTCAATTCACAGAATGTTAGCAGGTATCCAATTCTATGCTAGATGTAATTACCCTGGCTATCCTAGTTTGTTCTCCAACCCAGCAATCCACTTGCTTCTTATAAGGTTTAAATAAAAACTAAACCAAAAGTTTTAGATAAATGCTTACCAATAACTCCAGAAATACTGCAGATACTCACCGCTTTTTCTCATGGCTTTTTATGGTTTCATGCATCCAGTGGAATTCACTTCTGACAGTCATTCGATCCCACACGAGGTCTCACACTGTCTGATATACGTTTCTCGCCTCACTTCTTTACTATCTTCCTTAAACACTCTAAGACTGACTCCTCTGAAGCTGGTGTTTCTATAAAAATCTGTAGACTAAATACCTCATTCTGTCCCTGTTCCTCTATGACCCGTTATCTGAAACTCCGCCCACCTACCCTCAACTCACCTATGTTTATATTGCGAAATGGCCTTCCTATGACCGCACAATGGTTCAGGGAACATCTAGCCTTCGTCATTACAAAATGTGGACCGTCACCAACTCGCTACACAGGCCATTCCTTCCAGATAGGAGCAGCTACAACCGCAGCTAAACTTGGTCTACCCATCAATTAAACCAAGCTGCTTGGGAGATGGTCCTCATCTGCCTATGAATCATACATAAGGCCAGATGCTCATCTCATCATGGATGCTCAGTTGGCTCTCTCAAAACTATCTACAAGCTTCCACCTGTCTTTAAACTGACTCCAGTTACACACTGTTTTGCTGCTTTCACATGCTGACGTCTCGTCTTTCCCCTCCTTCCTCCCCGCCACCTCCAGTTGGTCCCCGCTCGGTTGCCCAGGGGGTAGTCTCCGCCCCCTGCTGTCCCTATATGGCAGGATCTGCAAGGCTCGGCGGGCGGACAACGCCAAGGACTTTAACTTACAAAAATTGTTATTTATGGAATTGTTAAATATTATTAAGATTAAACTCTTTTCTTTCCTTCATGTTCGTCTCTGGAGTCTTTCTGGTAGAACATTCATTCCACTTTCCATGCGAGTTGTAATGTCTGTGCTGTCTTGACATAGATCCACCATGGTGTCCTCAAAATCACTTTGGTGTTTCTTGAACTCACCCAGTTGCTGCCTTATTTCTTGGCAGTCGCTGACAAATTTCTCCATCAATCCTTTGATTACGTTTGGGTGACCATTAGTCATGTCCTGAAGTTTTCTAAAACCCCTTTCAATCTCTGCCTGAAACCACGAATCTGGCGAATCTGGGGGTGTTGCTGAAGCTGACATCTCATATTCTGTGGCGGTTTCCTTTTTTTTTCTACCATTTTCTTTGGTTGCATTGTAAGATGTTCTTTGATTGAGCCTGTAATGCTCTAAGAACACTACGGTCATCTTTCACTTGTTTCTAATAGTAAAGTAAGTAAGTAAAGTTTATTTATATAGCGCTTTTTACAACAGGTGTTGTCACAAAGCAGCTTTACAAGGAAATGAGCATTACAAAAAGAAGTCCGGGTCCGAGCCCCCATGAGCAAGCCAGTGGCGACAGTGGCAAGGAAAAACTCCCTAAGAGAAACAGGAAGAAACCTTGAGAGGAACCAGGACTCAGAAGGGGAACCCATCCTCCTCTGGTCGACACCGGATAGTAAACATTGTTAGTATAAAGTATTATAGTACAAAAAACAGGTAAAACGTGAAGGAAACAATTAATTTGAATAGTTCAGTTCATGCAGCAGAGCAGCAGCATCAGTGGTGTCAGGTTGTGGGGGTGAGGTTTGCACGGTGAGCAGTGGCACCCGATCAAGGGCAGCAGAGGCAGCAGCATCAGCAGCAGGATGGGCAGCTGTTCAACTCGGCAAAAGAAAGAGAGGAAAAACACAGTCAATGGGTGATTGATTAATTTGAATTAGTTTGAATGACTGATTGGTTCAAGTGAATAATTTTGAATAGTTCATGCAGCAACAGCAGTAGTATCAGTGGGGTCAGGTTGTGAGGGTGAGGTTTGCACGGCGTTGAACAGCAGGAGGCTCAATGTTGGTAACCCGGTCCAGAGGGCTGGCGAGCAGTGGCACCCGATCGAGGCAGAAAAGGCAGCAGCATCAGAACGCACAGGATGGCAGCTGTTCAACTCGGCGAGAAAAGAAAGGAAAACACACAGAGAGGACAACACACAGAGTCGTTCTGTAATGGGTGACGATCACAAATTACAGTGTTAGCAGAGACTCTGGCAGGTATATGAACTAACAGGGAACTAATTACAAGGCTTGAATATACAAGTAGGTTTTTAGCCTAGACTTAAACACTGAGGCTGTGTCCTGAGTCCCGAACATTAACAGGAAGACTATTCCAAGCTGGTGGCTTTGTATGAGAAAGCTCTCTCCCCCTGACGTAACTTTATTAATTCTGGTACTCAGTAAGCCAGCACCTTGTGATCTAAGTACTGTTTAGGATAGCAAAACAGGATTATACCGTGGAAGCTATGCTTTTCGCGCCATTGTTTCACACCACCATAACCGGAAGCCTCCACGCTTGCCCATCTTGGGGCACAACAACATATTTCACAGTCTGAGGCTTTACAAGGGAGAATAGCTGTGACAAGAACTTAACTAAACTTCTTGTTAAGATGTAGAGTGGAGTTCTTAATGCATAGAACCAGGGGAACATATTTTTTAATGGAGCCAGACCAAGTCATGTACTGTCTTTAAGACAGAAAAAAAAACATGAAAAATACTCAGATATCATGACCATTAAAACACCTTTCCGTACTCTGACTGACCCTTGTGACATCAACACCTGATTTAAAACCTTTTAATTTAAAACCTGCTCTCTATAAGTCTGAAGTTACACTTGATACAAGCACATGCATGCATTTTTTCAAGTCAATTTGCCTGCTCTGATTATGAATCAGAGTCGCTTAATGCCCCCATCTCTCTAGAGGAGTTAGCGTGCTCTTGTTAACATGAAGAAATGGAAAGTCCCCAGGGTGGGACAGAATTCCACCAGAGCTATAATCTTTCTTTCTGGGATGAACTGGGACCATTACTACTTGATATGATCAACACAGTTATTCACAAGAGTGCATTTAACGTGAATGTTAACACCGCTATAATCACATTACTTCCCAAACCAAATAAAGATCTGACTCAATGCGGCAATTATAGATCTCTTTCCCTTCTAAATGCGAATGTTAAAGTACATGCCAAAGTGCTGACAACATGATGGGTCACATTTGAGAAAAGCTGATACACAATGACCAATTTGTTTTTATCAAAACCTGTCTAGCATCTGTTAATGTGTGTTGCCTGTTACACGTCATTCATGGGGCGGGTAGCATTGACTTTCCCTGCTCAATCCTATCGCTTGATGCTGAGAAAGCATTTTATAGGCTGGAGTGGGAGTATCTCTGGACTACTTTGGACACATTTGGGCTAGGTATGCAATTCATCAGCATGATTAAAGTCTTTTATTCTTATCCTTTGGCAATGGTCTGCACTGGCAACATTTGCTCTGCCCGGTTTCCAGTTTCTAGGGGTACTCTCCAGGGCTGCCCCTTTTCTCCCTTGAACCACTGACTCAGAAAACTAGACAACATCTGTTAGTGTCTCCCATCACTTTCTGTAATACAGAGCATCGGACATCATTATATGGTGATGATATCCTTCTCTACATAGGTAATGCAGGTTCTCATTACCATATTTGCTCTCTACTTTTAATTTTATCTGGTTATAAAATCAGCTGGACTAAATTATCATATTAAGATGTACTTCTGGTCCTTCGTGCTGCGTCCTTTCTGTACATGGTTCAACCCTAACTCTCGTCTCTCTTGGAGACCAATTGAGGAGAATCTTTCACTACCTCACAGACTGCAGTATCTAGTATATTCCAACTTACCATTGAAAAAAAGTCACATTTAGGTCCCGTAATTTTACATCCACTTACAACCTACCATACTGTGATGAAATGTGCGCACAGAGCTTAAATGGCACAACCACTCACCAATATTCAATAATTTTTCACTCCTTACTGGCCGTATACCTTTCTCATTTTCACAGTGCAGGAATATGGGAGTAGGTTGAAAACAAGTCCAGGCTCATGTTTTGGCTGATCAGAGTCCAGATTTAAACCCTATAGTGAATATTTGGTCTCACATTAAACACAAACTAGCTCAGAAATGTTTTTCAGCTGTTTGAAGCCGTCAATGATGAATGGAACAATATTATGTAAAAGTCTTTCTGCAAGTTTACCCACAAGACATTTAAAGAAATCAAACGAAAGCTCCCCCACACCAACTTACTGCATATGTTTGTTTAATTCTTGCTCATTTACTAAATAATGGTTTGTTTTAAAACAATTAAAACCTGGTAGTTTTTGCACAGGACTCTGTATTTCTAAGTATGTATTTTATTAGGGAGGAACAAACTAAGTGTGATTTTTTTTAATCTATATAGGCAGAGCTCAAAGGAAGGTCAAAGCCCTCTTTGGGTCTATAGATGTACTATACACATTTTTCCACACGGTGCTCCAACAGATATGTATGCATATATACATTACAGTATGCATAATATTATAAATGTCTGTTTGCTGGTGCTGGCTGTGGGATAGTGCTGTTCAGAGTGCGGAAACGTTTTGGTGCTGTAGTGTCCTCTGCTGGTGTGTTGCACTCTGCATCCACTCAGTGAACCTAAAATTCAAAACTCTTTCTACTGTGAAATGCCAGTTTGAATGTTATTAGCAGGAAAAAAATTCATTTGGTCTGCACTTCCTAATGTAATTATAAATACATAAACAAAGTTGATGTGAAGGATTTCTTTAAAAAAATGAACACAAAATACAAACTCAGTTTTTCTTTTTAACTGTGTGATATATTGGTGTATGCATGATGAAAATCAGTATACACCATTCTCTTTAAAGTAAATTTGAATCACAAAAAGTACAAATGGAAGTCTGTTAAAATGGGACCATTTGGAAAAATACCTTAAATAAAAACATGAAAACAACATCACAGTTCAATATAGATGAGATTAGAAACAGGGCAAGAAGAGTCTACATGCAGTTGGTTACACTTTGTCACGCATTTGCCAGTATCACAGCAAGATATGGACTCCAACACCCACAATCCTCAAGGGGATCACATGACTTCTGACCATACATCGCGCTCCTATCAGCGCTCTCGCTCTCCTGAGTATTAACTCTTTGCACCTGTGTTTTAGATCATATGATCAGGACAGCATAGCATATAAGCCCGGGCTTTAGTGAGGATCAGTGCGAGGTATTGATTCTTTACGAACCTACTGAGCGTTTCTTCTGATCTATTGTCTATTGTGTATTTGACCTTTGTTTCTCGTTCTCGACTCTGCCTTTTGCCTTACCCCATTTGGATACTGTTGCTGGTTTTTGTGCTGTTCTGTGTTTTTGACCTTTTTGGACTGTTTTTTGACCTTCCCTTTTGTCTTACCCCTTTGGTTTAGTTCACACGGTGATCTGATCATCGTTGTGTTTTGTGGCTGCTTTTTGGTTTTGACACACGCTTGGTTTTTGACTACGATTTTGGTTAACTCCATTAAACTGCCTTTCGCCCTTTTACACCGCGAGCGTCTGGATTCTGTTGAATTGTCACACACTTCCTATTAAGAATGAGAATATAAAAAAGATGGACAACAGAACAAAAAACAATTCTGCACCTAATTTTGCAGAGTCCAATAATGCTACAAAGTTGGTCCAGATACAGTATTGACTAAAACTGTTGAGTCCATTGAATTGTAAATGTAACTTTATGTTTACAGTCTCAGAGTAAACGTTGTATGAAGGATACACAGTAACCTAGACGGTTTAGAATAGAAGAGAATTTGTAGTGTTCAGTTAACATTATTAGTCATTTACCTGACTTTTGCGCTTATTATTACAAAACAAAGTGGACTGGATGTTTGCTGCTGTGTTTTAACCATTTTAAGTAAGGAGAACACATTATTAATCTCTGTAGCACATCTGGACATAAGACCTTGTTTAGACTGCTGGCTCGTATCCAATTTTATCATATCCAGATTGACTTTTGATTGTCGGGACAGCAAAAGTCTGATCTTATATTTTGTAAATAAGTAAAGCATTGAAACTGAAGAGAAAGCTGAATGTGATCTGGGTCTCACTGAAGTCTGTATTTATCCTGTATTCATTTCAGTCAAAAGCAGGGAAATCTCCACACTGTCTGGTGTCACACATTCAGCAGCCTCTAGCAAAGAACTGGACTTCATCTCCCAGACTCCTCTGGGAGATCACATGACGGAGCAACTTCCCTCCGACTCGGACTCAGACACGGACTCCATTTCCCACAATACAGTGGGGACTCATGTGACTTCTGACTCCCGCTCGCGCACCAATCAGCGCTCTGCATCTCCAGAATACTAACTGGTGTCACCTGTGTTTCTGCTCACATGACTAGTTAGCTTACTTTAAAAGCCCAGGCTTCAGATAGACTAAGTGCGAAGTATTGTATCCTTGTGATCTACTGAGCGTTTGTATATTCTTGCCTGTTTTTTCCGTTTATTGACCACCATTTTGTATTTTCGACTCTGCCTTTTGCCTTACCCCTTTTGTGCCTTTGCCTGTTTGGACTGACCTGTGTTTTTGACTTCCTTGCCTGTTTTTGTGACCTCGTTTTTTGCTCTGCCCTTTTGCTTTGTTTGCCTGATTATATTAACCTTGTCATTCTTCTTACATCCACGAGCGTCTGTATTCTGCTGCCACATCACATCTGGGTGCAGCTTCTGGGAAATAACCTCCTCCAAAAATACAGAACTGCAAAAGATTATAGTTAATCCAGCGTCTTTACATGCACTTATGAAATAATGAAACTTGAGCCTCTTTGTTAAGTCACATGTTCTGTACCACAGTCAGTTTGCCATGACTGCCTTTTCCCTGCTAAACACTCTGAAAGTGATGTAGCCAGTCTCAAACTGTCCTGAAGAGGTTCATATAAAATATTTACTGACTTTAACCAATAACAGTGCTGAGGTTTAATCTAGAGTTTAGGCCAGTGTCATTCAGGTAATCAATTTAGAACAGTTGAAAAGCTTTCCTGGGGCTGAGGAAGCAGTTGTTGGTGTGGTAGCATAAGAGAGAAAGTCATCTATTACAGCAGCATAAAGTACCATAAGGAGCAAAACAAGAGCCAAAAAAAAAGAAAAAACATTGCCATATGCTATTTATAGAAGCATTAACAAAGGTAATGATATAAAACAAAATATACTAAAACAACCATAAAAATTGAATGTGCATTATAAAGATAAGTAATTAAAATTGCATAAATATTGTGCAGATAACAATGCAGTGGTGCATGTCCCATCTAGTGAATGAACCAAGTGACTACGCACTGTAAACGATAACGTACACTATATTGCCAAAAGTATTCGGGTCGCTCTCAGGAGCTCAGTGAACTCCAGAGTGGTACCATGATAGGATGCCAGCTGTGCAACAAGTCCAATCATGAAATTTTCTCACTACTAAATATTCCACAGTCAGCTGTCAGTGGTATTATAACAAAGTGGAAGCGATTGGGAATGACAGCAACTCAGCCACAAAGTGGTCGGCCACGTAAAATGACAGAGCAGGGTCAGCGGATGCTGAGGCGCATAGTGCGCAGAGGTCGCCAACTTTCTGCAGAGTCAATCACTACAGACCTCCAAACTTCATGTGGCCTTCAGATCAGCTCAAGAACAGCGTAGAGAGCTTCATGGAATGGGTTTCTATGGCTGAGCAGCTGCATCCAAGCCTTACATCACCAAGCACAATACAAAGCATCAAATGCAGTGGTGTAAAGCACCGCCACTGGACTTTAGAGCAGTGGAGATGTGTTCTCTGGAGTGACCAATCACACTCCATCTGGCAATCCAATGGACAAGTCTGGGTTTGGCGGTTGCCAGGAGACGGTACTTGTCTGACTGCATTGTGCCGAGTGTAAAGTTTGGTGGGGGGGGGATTATGGTGTGGGGTTTTATTCAGGAGTTGGGTTCGGCCCCTTAGTTCCAGTGAAAGGAACTCTTAATGCTTCAGCACCAAGAGATTTTGGACAATTTCATGAGCTTTTTTGAATCTCTCCCTCTGATGCTGCCTCTCCAGCAGACTGCTGTAAAAGAGGGCAGCAACCACAACAGACTTGTAGAAGATCACCAACATCTTGCTACACACATTGAAAGACCTGAGCCTTCTCAGAAAGTAAAGAATGCTTATCCCCTTCCTGTACACAGCCTCTGTGTTGGCCCTCCAGTCCAGTATGTTGTCGAGTAGGACACCCAGGTGTTTGTAGGTGTCCTCCAGCTCAACGTTCCGACCCATGATGGTAACAGGACGGATCGTGGTCCTCTTCCTCCTGAAGTCCACCACTATCTCCTTGGTCTTGGTCACAATGAGGAGCAGATGGTTCCTCGCACACCACTCAACAAAGCTTTTCACAAGGTTTCTGTATTCTCCTTCCTGTCCATCCCTAATGCACCCAACCACCTCAGACTCATCAGAAAATTTCTGAAGGTGGCAGAGATCTGACCTGTATCGGAAGTCCGTTGTAGAAGGTGAATGGGGGTGTGGAAGAGGTGGAGATGGTGAGGGAGTGTGGGGGGGATGGTGCTGAACCTGTTAAAGAATACATACAGCTCATTGTCCAAACTGCCTCTGTCTGCTGCTTCTAGTTCAACAATTTCTCCAGGTCCTTGGTGATCCATGTTTTTTTTTGTGGGGAAAACACCACACCTACCTTGCAGGAACAATAGCATCCGTGCAGAAATTGATATAATTAGTGATGCAGTCAGTTATCTTGTCTCTACCAGCTGATTCACACAAGACCCCCCAGCCTCCTCTGCCTCTGGTGATCATCTCCTGATTGTTTTCTTTGTCACCAGTTGTCTTAAGACCACAAGCTCATATGTGGTAGTTACTACTCTTCCTCCTTTCTTATTGCTCCATTCAGCGTCTCTGCCCCCCCTCAGGATCTGAAAGCCAGGAATCGAAACATTAGAGTGTGGAATATCAGTGTGAAGCAATGTCTCAGAAAAACACAGCACACTGCACTCCCAATACTCCTGCAGGGTGTCGATCAGTGCATTCAGTTTGTCCACCTTATTGCAGAGAGACCTCACGTTCCCCATGATGATGGAGAGGATGAAGGGCTTGTAACGTCTTCTCTGTGCCTTCACTTTAACTCCAGCTCTGCATCCCTTAAATGGTCTCTGTAGTCCTTTGGGAACGGGAACATAAACGGAGCGTGGAGCAGATTTATGGAGCTCCAGAAGCTGCTCTCTCCCCAGTGTTCACCGTACTGGGTCAGAAAACTGAACAAGAAAACTAAAAATGAATAAAAGGATTAAAAACAAAGAAAGAAAGAAAGAAAGAAAGAAAGACAGAAAGAAAGAAATACAGTAAAGTGACTAAAAGAAAAGTAGCAGATCTAATATAGGTAATAATGTCTCACAGGACTGAGCTGCTGCAATCGACTAGCACTGTGCCGTCTTGGTCATCAATCAAGAATAATGAGTTTCAGTTTAGTTATCTGGTCTTCAAATAAGAGATGAGGATTGACTTGGTCAGGGATCTATTTGGTGTTCGTCCGACTTGTAATGGCCAAGATAACTGTAACCAGTCAGCCAGGTTCAGACGCGTGCGGATAAAACTGAGAATAGTGGCTTTATTAACACAAGGCAGAGTCGTAATCCAAGTACAGGCGTAGGTCAAAACCAGGAAACGATAGATGATCACGAATGTGATCATATCACCAGGCAAACAAATTCCAAAGGGCAAAACGAAAGACAAGGTTGAAATATCAGGCAAAAAGGTTCAGAATCACAAATCCAAAATCCAGCAACGGTACAAAAGGGTCAGGCAAAAAGCAGAGTCGAAAAAACAAGATCAGGCTCAACAAACAGAGTATTGCAATCAATATCAACACTCAGTAAGTCCTTATAAAGAAGCAATACCTCGCAAATAACCCTTCCTAAAGCCCGGGCTTAAATACAACCCTAAACTGGTCATATGACAAACACACAGGTGAAACCATTCAATATTCAGGTGACCGAGAGCGCTGATAGGTGCGAGGCTGATCATCACTGATCACATGATCCCCGCTTGACTCCTGGGTAATGGAGTCCATGAGGGACTCCAATTCTACAGGGAAGTCCGCCGTCACGTGATTTCCCAAGGTGTCTTGGGAAATGTAGTCCACATAAAGCGTGACAGTACCCCCCCCCAAAGAGTCTGGGTGGACCTTGGAACGAGGGCGACCGGGACGACCCCTACGCCCACCACCGGATCCACGAACAGGGGCTGGACCGATGAAACCACTTCTTGGGAACGACGCAGGCGGGCCGGAAGAGAGCCGGTCAACCAACTATGGGGGCGGCCCCTAGGGTGAGGAGCGGGCTTCTCTGGGTGTCGGCTATGGAAATTCACTATAAGTGCCGGATCCAGCACATCTTTTGCCACCACCCAACATTGCTCCTCCGGGCCATACCCCTCCCAGTCTACCAGGTTTTGTATAAGCCCGCCGCGTCTTCTGGAGTCCAGCAACCTACGGACAGCGTAAACTGGATCCCCCTCTATCTCCTCCGGTGGCGGATGGGTGGCAGATGGGTGACGTCCAGCGTAACCTCGTCCAAAGGCCCTGAAACGACAGGTTTGAGAAGTGAAACATGAAATGAACGAGAAACCCGGAAACGAGGGGATAAATCAAGTCTATATGTCACGTCATTAATTCTTTTGATTACTTTGAATGGCCCAATATATTTAGGCTGTAATTAACGGCAACTTCCCTTAGTGTTGCGGAAATCCCTCGTGGCCAGCCACACCCGATCCCCAGGTTGGTAAACCGGCGTGGGTCCTCGGTGACGATCAGCCTGTTCTTTGTGGCGCTGGAGAGCTGTCTCGATCCTTTGGTGGGTGTCTTCCCACACCTGCTGGCTTCTGGTCATCCACTCGTCCACTGCTGGGACGTCTGTCTGGACTCCGGTCCATGGGGCTAAAATACACTGGAATGGGGTCATTCCCGTGACAGAGCTGGTAAGGGAGTTTTGGGCCATTTCTGCCCATATTAAATACTTCGACCAGTCCGATGGGTTCTCATGACAGAACAGTCTTAGAAATTTTCCGAGTTCTTAGTTTACCCTTTCACACTGTCCATTGGACTGAGGGTGATAACCTGAAGTTAAGCTAATGGAAACTCCTAAATGTTCAAAGAAGGCTGCCCAAACCTGGGAGGTGAATTGTGGTCCTCTGTCCAAAACTATATCTTCCGGTATTCCGAATACTCGAAAGACATGTTAGAATAATGCTTGCGCTGTCAGAAATGCACTGGGAACGGAAGCAAACGGCACAAAGCGCACCCCCCTGGAGAATCTGTTCACTATTGTAAGAATGGTGGTGAAGTCTTGTGATACTGGTAGGTCTGTTACAAAGTCTACAGCAATGTGGGACCATGGTCTGTTTGGTATGGGCAAAGGCATTCATTTCCCTGTGGGTAAAGTCTTTGGTGTCTTGCACTGAGAACATACGGAACATGAGGCAACAAAAGAATGAATGTCCTTCATCATGGACTCCCACCAATATCGCTGTGCTAAAAGCTTGTGGGTTCTGGTTTCGCCTGGATGTCTTGAGGTTAACGCGGTGTGAGCCCAAGTGATAAGCTGAGTACGGAAGGGCTCAGGGACATAAAGTTTCTGTGGGGGACATTGGCTAGGTATTTGGATATTATGCAGTGCCCTCTCGATTGCTTCATCCACCTCCCAACGTATGGAGGATATGTTTATTTCAGGGGGCAGAATGCGTTCAGGAACCTTGGACTCAGTAGGGGCATTTTCTTCCTGATGAACCCTTGACAACGCATCTGCCTTAGTGTTCCAGGATCCTGGTCTATAAGTGATTCTAAAACGAAAGCAGGAGAAGAACAATGACCATCGCGCTTGACGGGAATTAAGTCTCTTAGCAGTACGAAGGTACTCTAAATTTTTATGGTCAGTTAAAACAGTGAAAGGGAATTTAGCTCCTTCTAGCCAATGTCTCCATTCCTCTAAGGCTAGTTTTACGGCTAGCAATTCACGATCTCCTATTCCATAATTTCTCTCTGCTGGGGACAGCTTGTGTGAGTAAAATGCAATAGGGTACAGTTTTTGAGGAGTTCCTGTTCTCTGGGATAGCACAGCCCCCACTCCAGTTTCAGATGCGTCGACTTCGACTACAAAGGGCCTAGTAGGATCAGGATGTTGTAAGATGGGGCTGTAGTAAAGGCTTCTTTGAGTTTCTGAAAAGCTGTGTCTGCCTGCTTAGACCATGAGATTTTCTTGGGGGATCTCTTCAACAAGGAAGTTAGGGGGGCTGCAATACTGCTAAAATTCCAGATGAACCGGCGATAGAAATTAGCAAAGCCTAAAAATCTCTGCAACTCTTTAACTGACATGGGTTGGGGCCACTGAACTACTGCGTCTACCTTGTGGTCATCCATAGTTACACCTTGGGAACTGATGATGTACCCTAAAAATGATACTGCCTGTAAGTGAAACTCGCACTTTTCTCCTTTTAAAAACAGATTGTTATCAAGTAGGCATTTGAGTACGGACCTCACATGTTGAACATGGACCTCTAGATTGGGTGAATACACCAAGATGTCATCGAGATACGCGATCACATACTGTCCGAGCATATCTCTAAGGACGTCATTAATGAACGCCTGAAAAACCGAGGGGGCGATAGAGAGTCCGAAGGGCATCACCTGATACTCATAATGCCCCCTGGTGGTCACGAAGGCTGTTTTCCATTCATCACCTTGCTTAATTCTAATAAGGTTGTACGCACTACGCAAGTCTAATTTGGTGAAGTATTTGGCACCTTGTAGTTGTTCTAGAGCTACTGGGACTAAAGGGAGAGGATAAGGGTACGGTTTGGATATCTGATTGAGTGCCCTGTAGTCGATGCAAGGGCGTAGACCGCCATCTTTCTTTTTTATAAAGAAAAAACTGGAAGCAATCAGGGATGTGGATGGTCGTATGAAACCTTGCTGCAGGGCCTCTTGGATGTATATATTGAGGGCCTCTTGCTCTTCTTGCGTTAATGGATAGACACGAGATTTGGGAAATATACTTCTATAAGTTCTATGGAGCAATCATAGTCTCTATGTGGGGGCAGTTTGGTGGCTTTTTGTTTATTAAACACCTCTTTCAGGTCAAGGTAATCAGGAGGTATGACAAAGGAGGCATCAGCATTAGGACTCTCAATAGAAGTGGACAAAACGGAAACAGGGGTTGCTAGACATGACTGAAAACACCAATCAGACCATTTAGTCTGATGGTATGCTCGGTCCAGGATATAGTGGGGTTGTGTTTCTCTAGCCAAGGCAAACCTAATTTCAATTCAAATTCTGACTGTTCCAACACTAAGAAAGAAATGGGTTTAGTGATTCTGGTAATGGTGCCCACTCCTACTGGTCCTCCGTCTAGGGCAGCCACTTTCAACACTGCCGGGAGCTTCTGTACAGGGATCTGTAGCTGTTCCACCAAGCTGGCATGAATGAAGTTCCCTTCGGCTCCGGAATCGATCAGGGCTGAAAGCACAAGAGAGAAGGGATGACAGTACACAGTGACAGGCAACACTACTGATTTCGAAACCAACCCCTTTGTGGAGTATACTCCACGTGCTTTCCAGGGGTCGGTGCCTTGCTTTGTTGCGGTCGAATTCTGCATTCACGTACTTGACGTATCTTAGACAAAATTTCCCCGCTGATTTTACCCTCATATGGGTGATCGAACACCGTCTTAAATTCCTTCAAAAACTGTTCATATGAGAGACGGTTTATGTGACCCCAGCTAGCAGCAGCCCATTCTAAAGCTTTATCGGCTAGCCATGACACTATGAATGAGACTTTAGCTTGGTCTGTACTAGCAGGCGAGTTGTCAAAGTAAACAGAACATTGCAACAAAAATCCCCTACATTTATCAGGGTCCCCAGAAAACTTATCGGGTTTACTAACCGGAAAAACAGCCGTTGTCCTCAGTAGTAGCTTGAAGACCAGTGGCAGTTGTCGGTTCCGTGAAGTTCATCGCTTGCAATTGCCCGGCCAGTCCCTTCACACTAGCCACCAGTTGGGCTAACTGAGCCTGCTGTTCAGCCTGTTGTTGTGCAAGTGAGTCCAGAGAATGTGTCACTCCGGCCAGAACATGCTGGTGTTGACCTAACAGCTGCCCTTGTTCAGAGAGTGCCTTCTTTAGGGCTTCCGAATCCGCCGTCTGCATGTCAGGCGAGGTATTCTGTAACCAGTCAGCCAGGTTCAGACGCGTGCGGATAAAACTGAGAATAGTAGCTTTATTAACACAAGGCAGAGTCGTAATCCAAGTACAGGCGTAGGTCAAAACCAGGAAACGATAGATGATCACGAATGTGATCATATCACCAGGCAAACAAATTCCAAAGGGCAAAACGAAAGACAAGGTTGAAATATCAGACAAAAAGGTTCAGAATCACAAATCCAAAATCCAGCAACGGTACAAAAGGGTCAGGCAAAAAGCAGAGTCGAAAAAACAAGATCAGGGTCAACAAACAGTATTGCAATCAATATCAATGCTCAGTAAGTTCTCATAAAGAAGCAATACCTCGCAAATAACCCTTCCTAAAGCCCGGGCTTAAATACAACCCTAAACTGGTCATATGACAAACACACAGGTGAAACCATTCAATATTCAGGTGACCGAGAGCGCTGATAGGTGCGAGGCTGATCGTCACTGATCACATGATCCCCGCTTGACTCCTAGGTAATGGAGTCCATGAGGGACTCTGATTCTACAGGGAAGTCCGCCGTCACGTGATTTCCCAAGGTGTCTTGGGAAACGTAGTCCGTAACACTTGAAGAGTCCACACAAGGCGTGACAATAACAAACAAAGTTTAAACGCCTCAGTATTTTTCCTGTCCTGTTTTTTGTCATCCAGCTTTTACATCCATAACGAAGCGCAGAAAAGTCCACAGCCTGATCAGTTCTGATTTTTCCTTATGTGGGCCCTCAAGTCTTCCTGATTTTCAACAATGACTGTCATGTCACACGCATATTTAAGGTTGTTGATGTTTGAGGTCATGTGAGGCAGCTTTTAGATAATAGAAAATGTAAAATATTTTTCAAAAGTAATAGATGAATTAAATCATTAATCATATGTAAGTATTATATAGTGGACGAGCAGTTTGGCTGTGCGTGTCTGTGAGAGGCCTTGAGGTGTCAGTTGTGACATGCTGGGACACACACATACAGCTGAAGTCAGTTTATATCATGAGAACATTAAAATTATTATTGGGAAAAGTGCATATGTAGCAGAAATAAAGTAAAAACATAAGTCCAAATGTTATAGATGAAGCAAATATAGCTTGAAGGTTTGGGCCTGAGAACGGCCTTGGCCTTCAACTGATTGTCACCAACACAGGCTCAAAGAACCCTAATGCAGAACTAATCAGACAAAGGAACACAGCTAAGGATAGCTAACGAGCTCGTCCGAGGGAATAAGCTCAATGGGAGCGCCCTTTAAACGATGAGCCCGAAAATGGGTGGAAACTTTGAATTCCTGTCTAAACACTACTGCTGGAGAGAGAACAAAGGACTAACAAGGAAGCAGGTCAGCATGAAACAAAAACAAACGCCAACTGAAGACCCCTTTACCAAAAGACCTCTTTAATCCCACACTTAACAGAAGACAGTGAGAGCGTATCAGAAGACTTCCTTTAATACCGTTTCTTTTAAGTAGTAAGGAGGAACCAGGAAAGATCTCGAGTCGCTAGAGAGTGAAAAGAGACACGAGAGGAAACCCCTCTTATCTCTACCCGAGTTACCGGCCGAGTCGTTTGTAGGAACTTCAATCAAAGACTGAGCGAGGCTGAAACTGAGTCATGCTCTTTAATAGGCCGTCCCACAGGTGTACTGGATCTCCCCTGATTAGGAGCAGCCCTGCACCGCCCTCTGGTGGCCGGCGCAGGTCAATCTCCAGTCCTGGCCCTTACAATTTTAAAACAAATTTAAAAAATGGTTTGGAAATAAGGATGACTTTTGGAGATAATGGTGTTCAAATCAGAAATTTTGAAATATATGTGAAGGGCAAGGAGGAGCCGGGTGTGGACCCCTTCTTGCCCAAAAGAGTATAAAAGCGTTGATTTTTGTGGGTTCGTTAGTTGATGCCCGAGCCAGCTCAAGATTAATGCTTGATGCTGGAAAGCCTTAATCTTCAATAAAGAATTGTGCCTTTTACTGCCAGTCCTGGTGTTCTGAGTTTTAGTTTTAGTTCTGTGTGGAGCTGTGGAGATATTTTTCAAGGACACATGTTTGTATACAATGTTGTCATGCTAAATTGTAGCCAGTCATGCTTAAGACATGAAAAGGTAACATGTAGTGAATGAAGTAGTGCTGTGATTTCTGATACTGTGCTATTTGTTTATTAGCCTCAGGGAGCTTTTGAATCACTGGTAACTCCTTATCCATTTATTTCAGCAACACTATAGTTATTACTATTATGCCATTGCTTTGTTTACCGCTCTCCACGATTTCTGCTAATTACCTGTTCATGTTCCTCTTTGACTTTTTAAGAATGGTGCCTTTAATTTCAGCTCCACATTCAGTACATACATCCAATAGGGAAGCAGACTAATCTGGTCTTTAAGAACTCAGTAAGTAGAGTTTCTGAATAAGAGACCTCAGGCGGTTTGGACTGACAGCAACACCACCAGCACCATAAAGACCAACTCACAACCAAAGCCTTTCTTAAAGGAGTAGTTTTGGTGAAAAAGTACTCAGTACTCAGTTGTCCACTTACCCATGATATAGTCTGATAGTCTGAGCAAGAAGAGTTACAGAACGGTTTGGGTAACATGGGGAGATCAGGGCTTGTTCAGTTAGTTAGTTAGGGCAGGGAATGTACCCCTAATACGTTCTGTGCTGTTACTGTAAAACACGTTTTTTTCTGCTCATGGATGTGACCAGACAAGATTTTGCCAGTGAGTTAGCAATGCTACAGATCACCAGTTGGTTAAAGTATAAATGTTTTATCACAGATTTAGTGAATAAGAAGAGTTCAAGGTGAAGTCTGGGTAGATTTTTAAATTTTACATATGTTTTAGAATTAGATATAGATTTTTAATGAACTTGCATGTGTATGGAAAATAGCTTGTTTATATTGCTATAATTAACTTCTGATTGTAATTAAAATTGTAATGTTTTTTTGGGAGTGATGCTTTTTGTTTTAACACTTCCATGCAGTGTGGTGGGTTGTACAGTTGGTTTATTTTGCTGTGAAGCTTCCTTGTTCCTAGCCTCTCTGGGCCAGGCATGATCTTCTAATTTGAATGAAGGACAACCCTGAGAAACTTTGGGCTAAATGTGGGCTGGAATGCAGACTCATTGTTCAGGAGGAACAAACTTTTACATTTTAGTTCAGAGCTCACAATAAGGTCAACAAGGGCCCTTACTTTTTATTTTAGAGTATGCATTATATTCTAAATGTTTACTTACCTTTTTATACTGCAGTGTCCTCTGCTGGTGTCTTACAGCATCGATCTACCCAGTGAAAAATCAAATTCAAAACTATTTCTTTGGAGTGTAAAATGTGACCATAAACCATGGAGTATATATATATATATCAGTTTAAGTGTCATTTACAGTGAAAATACCACTTTAGTCTAAACTTTCAATGAAATTATAAACAAACACTCTAAAAGATTTTTCATTAATTCTGATTTTTGATGAATATTATTCTGATTCTTTTCTTCTTTTTTAAAATTCATACCTGCCAAACTTTTCAGTTGTCAAAATGTGAAGGATTTGTCCAGGTGACTAAAAAAAATTAAAGAATAAAAGACACAGACACAGTTTTTCTTTTTAACTATGCTAATATATTGGCTTAGCAAATGAGAGCCCAGCATTTGATTTAAAGGAAATACAGAATGAATCACAAAGAGTCAAAAGGAAAGTCACCTTTCAGGAAAATATGAGTACAACAGATCAGTACAGACAACAGGATGAGATAAATTTGTCGACATAAATTTGGATACACTTCCTGTTACAAATGAGGTTATGAAGAAATGGGTAACAAAACAAAAATGTAAGTTGGTACCTGATGTTGCAGAGTCCAATAATTATACACAGTTTTAAAATACAGAGGTCCTGATTGAAACTGATGTTCAGTCGTGAATTGAACTTTATTTTATGGTGAAAGTCTCAGAGTGAAGTTTATATAAGGCATATGTGGTAAATCAGAAGGTTTGGAATGTAATTTAATTTGTAGAGTTTAGCTAAAATGTGTAGTCGCCCACCTGTTTATTACAGTTATTGAATACAAAACAAAGTACACTGTAATTCTCCACTGTGTTTGAGCCATTTTAGAGGTGTAATGAGCTGCTGGTAGGTAGAACACATCATTAACCTCCCTGACGAATCTGGACATGCCGGTCAATCTGTTCATTTCTGGGTGCCTGGTTGTGACGTGGTAGCAGTTTGAAAACTCGTTTTCAGGTTACTTTGATTTCTTCTTCTATGTCTACATAATGAATTTCAGAGTTATTATAATAAAGCACTGATTATTACATTCTGTAAATTTACTACAAGATAGAAGCAGAAGAGAAAGCTGAGTGTGTGATTTGGGTCTCAGCGATAGAAGAGAAGCACAGCAGCTTCAGTGATCTCTCGGGACGCACTCCAGCCTGCATTTGTCCCGTATCCATCCCAGTCAAAACCAGGGAAATCTCCACACTGTCTGGGTGCAGCTTCTGGGAAATGACCTCCTCCACCAATACAGTACTGCAAAACATCAACAATGTATCTATAGATATGTGTATATATATGATGCATATGCAAGTGTGCCATATTCAAACAGTGAGTACCTCAAATTTTTTTAATAATTCATCCAACACCTTCACACACACACGTACGCAGTCTGACAACAGAAAGACTTTTACAGTGGGCAGTCTACAGTCTGAAGTCACAATTTAGATTTAGACTTTAGATTTATTAGACTTATTTATTTGTTTATTAATTTAGTTGTGGTGGTGCAGATGTAGTGTTTAATTAACTCTATAGTGTGTTTTTCAGCTTTCAGGGCAGCTCCTTTCAATTCAGTTATGTTTGTGCAAACTTAGAAAAATGAGAAACAGATTAAACATACATCAAGTAAATCATGTAACGATATGAAATTGTATAATGATCACAATATTGTGCACAAGTGTTCAGTGAGGAACCCTCTTTTTATTCTGTTCCATTTCCAAACGTAAATTCTGAAATTTGACAGTTTATTAACTCACGTGTTCTGTATTGCAGCCGGTTGGTCTGACTCCAGAACAGATCGCCATGGCTGCCTTCTCATTGTTAAACACTCTGAAAGCGATGAAGCCAGCCTCAGACTCTCCTGAAAAGATTATATTAAACTATTAACCATTTTAACCAAATAACAATATTAAGTTTTGAACTCACATTTACTCTTAATTTCACGCTTCTAGCCTGAATATTCATAATTTTACTAATACATGTAAACATGTAAAATGAAGTTCAGATTTATTTTCCCAATCTTTACTGGAATCAGTGGAAAAGGTTCTGAGCAGTCAAAGGAAGTTGGCTCACCTCTTGAATGTGGACCATAAAAGTTCCTGGTAGAGGCTTCATTTCCAAAGTCGTACACCACTGGGGCGGTAGGTCCGTTATTAGTACGACAAACTCCTGCTCCAAACGTCACTGGAAATTTCTAAAAGCAAAATGAAAAAGGAAACACAAGGCTGAGCGTCTGAGATTAACTTGATTCTTTCAAGAAATCGTGTCATTGTGGCCAATAGTGGGCAAAGTTTAGGCTTTTTTCTTCATGAGTTTCTGAGGCATGAAGACTTGTGTGTGTGTGGGACCTTTCATTTGGCCTAAAAATGAGTGAGCTTTGG
This sequence comes from Colossoma macropomum, assembly GCF_904425465.1. Taxonomy (NCBI): domain Eukaryota; kingdom Metazoa; phylum Chordata; class Actinopteri; order Characiformes; family Serrasalmidae; genus Colossoma; species Colossoma macropomum. The sequence goes on from NW_023495324.1 coordinate 58,190, forward strand.
AAATGTCATAACCTATATCGCTGCTGTTGGAACAATATCTTCATATCTCCATTTTTCTTGTTTTCCAGTTGTTGACGTGATTTGAAAAGCCTGTTGCCCTTCACATTGTGTGTAAATGTCATGATGAATGGAAGAAACGGTCCTCTAAAGTTACCATTTTGGAGATACAAGGTTTTCATTCCGACAGCAGTGATGTACATCATAAGTATCACAAGTAGAACTACAAAGTAAAAATGGACAATAAGTATAGAAACAAGGTTTAATGAGTAAGCTGTGTGTGTGTGTGTGTGTGTGTGTGTGTGTGTGTGTGTGTGTGTATCGATACATATCATATACCATTTTTATTTTTCTGCATTATTTCAAGACGGAGGCTGGGTTACATCGTGTGACAGTTCCATGATGAATGTTTACACCTGTATTCCTTGTCATGTGAATCCTTAGAGTTAGTATAAAGCCCAGGCTTTTAGGTAGGATCTTTGTGAAGTATTGTATCAGCCTGCTGTTCATATCGATCTTCTGGTTTGTGACTTTGTTTTGGTTTCTCGTTTACGTCTTTTTGCCTGACCTCTTTGAACTCTATTTTTGCCACATTCGTGTTCAGACATTCTGCCGGCCTTTTTGACCTTGTCTATGTCTGGTCTGCAAATATTTGTTAGCCTGTGTATGACCTTAGCCTGTTTTTGGATTCCGCCTCTGTTTTCCCTTTTACACCACAGCCTACTTTGCAAGTGTCTGATCTGTCCAGACCCCTCACAACACGGTACCCTCACTCCCACTTCAGTACAGTCTCTGTACTTTCTCCAGCTCTTCTCATATGGGAAGAATAAAGACTGGATTTGAGATATTTGTGGTTTTACCTTGAATAAGTTGAAAAGATTCCCTCCATGGAGGCTGAGAATCCGGTTTGCAGTGTGGTAGCGTAAGATAGAAGCAGCAGTCCACTGTTTGTACCAGAGCGTTATTAGGAACATGCCACACAGACACATCCTGAGCCACAATGTCGTAATACCCAGGGTTCTGTAAGAAATAAGAGCGATGGACCGTTAAACGGAATTAAAAAGCCTTCACAAAGCATCTCAGGGTGGAGGGTCCAGTTTACAGTCAAGTTACGTCAACAGTGGAGGAATGTAAGCTGAGATTAGCAGCAACAAAACAACCGTTTAATTCAACACACTGTCTTTGTCTTTTGGAGATCAGACTGTGAAACAGAAAATGGAACCAAGCCTGAATATCCTCCGGATTTCTTTGAGAAACTGAAAGTGAGTCTCCTGAAAAGAATGGAGGCTGTAATAAAGGTAAAGAGCGACACTCAACACTCCAACATCCTATATTACATTTAGTTCATTCTTCTGTGTGATTTTCTGTTAAATGTGTTTTCCACCTTTGCTGACACTGAAAAGTGAATAACTTGTACCTGATCAACCTTTTGATAAGGAACTAAATCAAAGGGTGGTTTCTCATCTTTGCATAGTCAGACCTCTTTTTTGGGGGGAGGCGGCTATAACTCGGTTTTGAGATTGGAAAGTTAAAGAGGTGGTAGAGTGCAAAAGAGGTACAGAATGTCTGGATAGAGTTTTTATTACACGTTGTGTTGGAAGCTTTTGTGTATTTTTTTTTTTTGGCTGGAAACTGAATAAACGACATGGTACAAGCACAGGTCATCTCTTACTTCTGCACACTGTTGTACTTTAATATTTTATGCATATCAGGTTACTTTACCTTGTAGTCGTCACTGGTAGCAGCTTCTGCAGTTCCAAATGTAGCTGTGTTGGCCCAGTTTCCATCACCATCAGGTACGTTGGGGTTGTTACCTTGCTGGCTAGACCAGCGGTCACCTACAGTGCATTTCCCATACATGTTGTTCTCGTGCACACTGGCCACCAGCGTCCAGCCACCTCCAGCAGTGGTCATATCACAGTAGGTCTGGTAGACCACCCCGCTCTCCGTTGTCAGAAAGTACAGGCCATCTGTTCATAAACAAACGTCACTGACTGATCACAACATATTTTAATAGAAAATTTCAGACTCAAGTAATTCCAGCTTTACCTTCATCGATTTTATATTTGTCTCTGAGTTCTTTGCAGCTTTGAGCCACGTAGCCACGGTCAGGTATCTCCTTGGTGTCAGTAGGTGGTTCAGGAGCTTCTCTATCCTGAAGTATGTACATCATACCAGCTATAACAACAGAATATTCTGAATGAATTATTTCTTATACATTTTCAGGGCCAAGAAAAGAACATAATTTACTTCCCAATTAGGTTGAAGGTTTATTTAGGTATATTTGAACTATTTTAAGCAGTTTAACTTAAGATTATGTAGGTTGTTTGATAATAACTAGGTTAGAGTCACACATTTTAAAGGGCAATGTATAAGAGGAAAAATATACATGTAATCAATATAAACAGCACAGAAATCAGGTGTTTCCTCTATATTTAGGATTTAACTACCTGATCTGGATTCACAGGGGACCAGATTTGTTGACAGACATATCAACAGAAATCCAAAGGACAGCACAGAGAACATCTTTGTAGAAAAATCTGCATGAAAAATGAGTTTAAAAATGATTCATCATAATATGGCACATCACACAAAAGTTTTTAATGAGACAAAATTAAAGTACCTGCTCTGCTGCTGGTGTTTTTTGTGTGCAGTTGTATTTGTCTGGATGGACGTCTCAGTGTTGGAGGTGTAGATGAAGAATGTCCAGTCTGAGAAACAGTAGCCTATTTATACATCTCTCGGTCAAAGCAGAAACCAGAGGAAACACAAAATACACGTATCATATGTTTCAGGGGTGGGTTTATCACTAGTATTTACTCAGTTCAGTCTAGTGTGACATATTTACACTTTCCTGTGTGGCAAGTTTCAAGTTACAGCACTTTCACTGCTACCCAAAATCAGCCTCCCTAAAAAGAAAGTGTGCCAACGACTGTTGACTGCTAGGATGTTAATATTTGTTCCTTATGTTAATATTTGTTTTAA
>NW_023495325.1:0-2500 GCF_904425465.1 Colossoma macropomum
AGTACATGATGTATATAGTCATACAAGGTTGCGAGTACATGATGTAATATAGCCATACAAGGTTGCGAGTACATGATGTAATATAGCCATACAAGGTTGCGAGTACATGATGTAGTATAGCCATACAAGGTTGTGAGTACATGATGTAATATAGCCATACAAGGTTGCGAGTACATGATGTAATATAGCCATGCAAGGTTGCGAGTACATGATGTAATATAGCCATGCAAGGTTGCGAGTACATGATGTAATATAGCCATACAAGTTTGCGAGTACATGATGTAATATAGCCATACAAGGTTGCGAGTACATGATGTAATATAGCCATGCAAGGTTGCGAGTACATGATGTAATATAGCCATGCAAGGTTGCGAGTACATGACGTAATATAGTCATATAAGGTTGCGAGTACATGATGTAATATAGTCATACAAGGTTGCGAGTACATGATGTAATATAGTCATACAAGGTTGCGAGTACATGATGTAATATAGTCATGCAAGGTTGCGAGTACATGACGTAATATAGTCATATAAGGTTGCGAGTACATGATGTAATATAGCCATGCAAGGTTGCGAGTACATGACGTAATATAGTCATACAAGTTTGCGAGTACATGATGTAATATAGCCATGCAAGGTTGCGAGTACATGACGTAATATAGTCATATAAGGTTGCGAGTACATGATGTAATATAGTCATACAAGGTTGCGAGTACATGACGTAATATAGCCATGCAAGGTTGCGAGTACATGATGTAATATAGTCATACAAGGTTGCGAGTACATGATGTAATATAGCCATGCAAGGTTGCGAGTACATGATGTAATATAGCCATGCAAGGTTGCGAGTACATGATGTAATATAGTCATGCAAGGTTGTGAGTACATGATGTAATATAGCCATGCAAGGTTGTGAGTACATAACCGCTACTAGAATACCTTATGAAAGCAGAAGTACTGGCAGGTGCAGGACGGCTGACCAAGGTCAATAAACATTACATTTATGAGGAATTTACAAAGTTTATGTGAACATTGTACATTCATGTTCCTGATGGGATAATGGACAGAATAACACTGTTATAGAAATATCATAATTACTAGTATTAATAATTCCCTGTGTTCCACAATTCTGGTTGACTCATTACAAAGTCTAATGGCCTTTTTAGTCAGTGTGTTGATGTTGCTGGAGTGTTTATAACATCAGTACAGCATCACTACACCATCACTGCAGTACAGAAGACTGTTCTAGCAATAACAGACTGGTAGACGACCTGCAGGAGTGACCTCAGGAAGCAGAGACGACTCTGGATCTTCTTGTTTTCAGTCCATGTTCTGGTAGTCAACTCACGTCTGTCATCCAAGTACAGTGTTTCACACTGCATGATATTTATCACAATAATTCATGTTTCTGAGGTTTGAGAAGGTACAACCAAGTTAATGCTTTAGTTAATTAATGCAAGTTAATGTTTCATTGTTTTAAGAACTGACGAAATCTCCAAAATGCACAGAAAAACTCATTATGATGTAATTCCTACAAAACAATCTGATCATGGGGTCTCTAAGTAACGACTGGCCTCACGCTGCAGCTACTACGGTCTAAAATTTCTACTTTAGCACAAAACAACAAACAGAAACGGACACGTTAAGTTACAGTAAATTCAGAACCTGTTATTGATTCTGAGCAAGTTTTTTAGTCGGTAGCTGGAACTGGAATCAGGCAGAACCCAGCAGAACACAATTCAAGAAACAAGACGGGCTGTGAAACACTTTACAGACTAACTGGAACCAAAGCACCTTTAGCTTCATCTGGACAAACACTGAAAAAGCTGAGCTCAACCTGATATTCACACAGTCTTACGGCTCTGTAACGCTAAAGGGAACTACTTTTTGTGGCGGAAGGAACGGCTAACATTAAAGCCTGTATGTTACGATGTTCCAGACTTCTTTACTTTAGTTGTGTCTTTATTTAGCAGAACGGTTCTTCTACAGCAGTAGAACACTGGAGGCTGTGTGTTACGAACAGCTCATACTGCAACCCGATCGCAGCCGGGATGTTATTCATCATGACACACGACCTCTCGTGTGCTGTTGTTTACATTGCCCACCTCTACTTACACACACTTAAAAAATGTGGTTCTTCAGGGGTTCTTTGGTTAAGAAAATGGTTCTATGAACCATGAACACTCAAAGAACGAATGATTAAAGTGTTCTTTCGATTGATGGAGAACATGTTTTATATGGTTCTATATAGAACCTTTTTGAAAAGGTTTGAAGGTTGTTGTAGCTCCTTGATTCTCCTGAGTGACAGTAGAAGGGTCTGTTCCATCCTTTGGATCTGCAGTGGACAGTGAGGAAACAGTAAGAGGCAGTTCCACAGATCCTCTTCTGATTGGCTTCTGTGGTTCCTCATGATGGTCCACTGTGCTCAGGTTTGGTGTTTGAAGCTGTGTGAGCTCCTTCACTCTCCTGACTGACCATAGAGGGTTGTGGTTCTGCAG
>NW_023495325.1:7500-32500 GCF_904425465.1 Colossoma macropomum
TAACAATAACACTTAAGTCGCTTAAAATGTGCATTGTCTCTATATTTTGCGTATATTTAATATATTTCAGTTTGTTTTTCTTGTATTTTTATTTTTACTTTCTGTAGTGTGATTATCTGAGCCTCTCCACAAATATTTCAATGCATAAATGTCCTGACATGCTGTGCAAATGACAAATAAACTTGAAACTTGGTAAGCTGAAAACAATGTCAGTGATGGTATTTGTTTGTATTACAGGTAATAAGGCTGGTACGCAGTATGGATGATGCATGTTAATGGTTGTAATGTATAAATATGAAGATTAATATTGCCCTTTATTTCAAGCTATAGTTCAAGTGTGAAGTGTGTCACTTAATGGCTGCATCTTCTACAGAATGTGTGGTGATCAAATGATTGCTTGTAGCACTGCACTGTCACTATTTTTCCTGCACAGTTCACAAGTATAACCAAGTGTGTTCCACAAGGCACCTGCAGTTTAATTAGTTAATGTGGATGTTAGTTTGTTTACTAATATGTAATGTTTAAACACAGCTACTCCAGAATTGTAGTGGAAAAAGTGTCTAAATTCTCATTGTTGAGTTTGTGGTCAGTCAGTCAGCTTTAATCTTAAGATCAGATCAATAATAATCTGTATCATCACTAATAAAACTGCTCATTTATACTCAAACTGAACAGATCATCACACACAGAACACACACACCGCTCAGTTCTGCTAGTCTGAGCAGAGAGGGTCTGTTTGAAAGGGCAACACCACCAGTTTTCAGCGTTTCCCTCTGTGATTATCAGCTCTCATTACACTCCTCATTAGTTTATTTACAGCGCAGGATAAACTCTAATAACTATAACTCACTGTAGCTCTTCAGCTATTACACTGTGTTCAGTGAGAAGATCAACATCTTTACATTGTGACGGAAAATGAATGTGATTTTTATATAATAGAGATTTTATGTAAATGAGGGGGTCAGTTTTGTAAGTTATTTAAGTTCCCCTGACCCTACTGACTGTTTTGGTTTGACTGCTCACCACAAACTTTTCTTGCTCAATTCTTCTCGTTGCTTCCACCAACAAGGTTGTACTTCTCCTTTAGTGGCTGTTCTGGTCTGGTGTATCAGTGTGATGGTCAGTCCCGTGTGAAATGTTGGTGTAAATGTATGAAAAAAAATAATGAGGTTAAAGGTCAGACTGACGTGTCTGTGTTTTGGCTGCAGGTTGAATAAAAGTTCTGCTCAGATCTGACCCCTGTGCTGTTCTCTAAACTGGACATTTACAGCTGCAGTACTGAGTGCTTTGGCTACAGAAAGGAGGAACGCAGCTCATGAAGAAAGAATATGTTAAATATGTTAAATTCAGTAAATAAACACAATTTGCATATTAAATTATGGAGAACTTTGTTCCCTGTAGAGGATGCGGAATTTAGCCTGGGCCACACAAACTTTAGGGCATGGCAGTGTGTTTGTGCATCCCTGGCAAAATATTCTCATGATTTTTAAAATAAAAAGTGAAAAATGAAACTAACTGATACTTACAAAGCAGGAGAGACTATAAAAAGGATTTCCTCTATCCAATTTCATTATGAATAGCAATTACAGGGGAATTAAAAATACACAAAATTCCCCCATAACTCAGTGTGTGAGATATAATCAGAGAGAGTGGTTTGGTTTCTTTACCAGATGTCTTTACAGTGGTGGTGATAGGAACCAGGGGTTGCCATGACTACAACACAAATATAGACACTTTATTTATTATCCAGAACCACCAGTGAACCTACACGAGTCTTCTGAGTTTATATGGAATGTTGATGATGGAAAATAGTGGAAAATCTGAAATAATAAGTTTTCTTTGGGGACTATTTTGCCTCACAGCGCCCTGCATGTATCCCTCCACCACGAATGGAGTTTAAGTTCTCAAAGCTATCATAAAACAGTGTCTCAGTCATCAGGCAGTGAATTCATAACCATTTCATGTAGGAACTTTCTGAGAGGGAGCTTTTAGAGGTGGACGTCTGGTTCCTATTCTCTAGAACAGAGCGTTTCACAAACCACTCTGTTTATATTTTAACCACTTAATTACGCGAGAACCTAAAAAAAACAGTGGAATCCCCCTTTAAAGTACTCCTATGTTTTCAGCAAAATAAGAGTCAGGACCGTGTGAGCTGTGGTTAATATGTACATGTTTAATGTTGAAGACTGCAGAATGTGCTGTTATACAGTCTGAAAGCAGATATAATCCAGTGTCCATGTTATGACAGAGTGGTGATTATAAGGTGCTCTTAAAACAGGAGAGACGTTCTTGTGAACACAGAAACCCAGCAGGTCAAAGTTCTGCTCTGATTCTGAGCTTATTTACCTCATTAATAATTAGATCTCTCTCATCTGTACAGTGAATCTGGTTATTTTGGTCTCCAGCTCAGCACAAACACAGCTCAGAGACAGAAATGCATGTTATTACTGAACCAGACCTGCATTCAATCAAATCATCAATCACAACTGAAAGAACAAGCAGGAGAAAACAGCTTAGAGCAAAATTATTGGAGATCTTATGGTCAGTAAGTTTTTAGAGCACTTTAACAGTCTGCAGTGTCCACTCTGGACTCTTTAGAAACAATAAGTTAGACATATAAAGATTTAATACATCAGAGATTAAAGAAATTAGAAGCATTTGCGTTAAATCAGTGATTCCCCAGATACAGGATCATAGTGCACAAAAGAAACATCATATATTAAAATCAAACATGAAGAATATAAAGAAAGGTCCATTCAATAGACCTTTAGTTCTGGGCAGTAGTTTTAAATTATTTACAGAACGAAAATAAATCGTCTCAGTAAGACAGAAACGTACCAACACCTTTCTGCAGAAACTCAAAAGCTGGTTTATACTGCTGGATTACTTCCTCTCCAGTCCTCTACACTCAGCATTCCAGCTACAACAACTTGCTTATTCCACGTTTCCTGTTCCACCTTAAATGGTGCAGCAGGTACATTCTGACGCATTTAAGGTGGAAAACTCAGGGAGCCAAATTCAGCCTCTTTATCTACAGCATATCGTTCCTTTTCTCTCGTTCACTCTTCCTCGTTCCTCTCCGTGTCCTTCTTTTCTTTTTCTTCACTTTTCTCTTTCTTTACTTTCTTTTTCACACCATTCATTTCACATTCCTCGACTTTTCTCTCACTGGAAGCTCAGTCTCATCACTCTTCCAGTTCTCCTCTCAGTGTAGAGCTCCACCTAGTGGCTCCAGCCGCTCAGCTCCCATCACGGACTGGTTTCATCAACTTTGTAGACACAATAGAGTCTGTGGCTGCACCGTCCATCACCTACTGGACAACAGGGAGAAATTCATTAAAACATTTCATTTATTCATATGCAGCTGTTGGAGCAAAGCCAAGAGGCCGTTAGGGTATGTAGTTTTTGTTTGTCATGAAACTGGAGGAAAAATATTTTATGATATAAGAATATTAGTAGTTAAGTAGTATGTAATTAATTGTTGTTTTATTCTCAAATATTTTTCTTGATGCAAATTATTTAGGTATTAAATTCAAATTGCAATCCATTTTCATTCTTTCATGCAGAATAATAGGGATGTGACTGGGATGCTTTCATTTTTTTTTCCACCATTTGAAAACATCAGCAACTTTTTATATTCTGTGGACACTTCATGATGATTTTACTCTTAATCTTGTTACATTAACTTACATTAAAAACTAAGATCATTGTTTCTCAGTACAGTTACCATTTCTGAGATGCAAGATTTTGTTCAGATAGACACTTTATGTGAGAGTATAGAAGAGTTTGTAGGAGATGTTATTTCTCCTTTACAAACCAAAATAACTGACATATTACACATTACTAAGCTCAGTATGACATACTTTATTATTTAAAGCTGAATTCCAATAATGTTTAAAATTCTGCATTTAAGATGTAAAGGCATGCCAAGCAGTTTGACTCAGAAATCTTTACAGTGGTGGTGATAGGAACCAGGGGTCACCATGACTACAACACAAATATAGACATTTTATTTACTATCAAAACCACCAGTGAACCTACACGAGTCTTCTGAGTCTATATGGAATGTTGATGATGGAAAATCTGAAATAATAAGTTTTCTTTGGGGACTATTTTGCCTCACAGCGCCCTGCATGTATCCCTCCGCCATGAATGGATTTAAAAATTTATACATTTTTGACCAAAATCTTCTCTAAACTGTCCCCCTTTTAGAGGTTCCTATCACCACCACTGTAAACAATTCTGACCAAGTTTCTCTAGAACAGAGTGTCTCACACCAAACCACTCTGAACCGCTCTGTTTACATTTTAACTACTTAATTATACAGAATTGTTTGAATTCCCCTTTAATGTAGAGCCCCTAATTGAGTTTTATGTCTATGTAAGCAAAAAAACAGAAAACTAAACATCTTGTAAGCATTAGCCATGGTAGGTATGAAACAAGAAAGTCCTGAGGTCTTACCATCACTTCTCTGGCTGTGCTTGCTGACCAGCAGTTTGCACATGCTCAGTTTCAGCATTAGTCCCAGTCTCTGCAGAATTCTGGGCAGTGTTCTCAGTCCTACTGCTGGGTTTCTTAGCAATAGGAGGTGGAACCTTTACACTTTTATTCAGCGAGTCACTCGGTTTGGTTGTCTGAGAAACAGACGCCAACTCGGACACCAGAGTCTTCTTCAAATCCGCCTGCCTTTCTGGGGATGAGGGTGTTTCTATGACAACCTTCTTTGTGCTCTTGGAGAAGATGAAGTTTGCAGTGGACGAAGGTGAGTGGAGGGCACCGCTGCCCCCTGCTGATGGCGGAGGAGAAAGCAGGCTGAAGTGCTTGGCTTGGCCGTCTTTAGAGGACATGGCAGCAGTCTTCAGGCGAATCGCTTCCTGGAGACGCATGGACGAAGCAGGAATGCTCGCTGGAGGCACCTTCCGGGTTGGAGAAACTTTGGGAGAGACTGTTTGGGACATTGGCAGAGTGACCTCTAACTGTGACTGTGACGAGGTGGTGCTCGGTCTGTCTTCAGACTCACTGGGTTCTTTGTGGGTGTCTTTCTCATTAGTGTTAGCCTTTATGCCATTGGTGGCTGGTTGATCCTTTGGGAGATCAGGCTCTGCTTTGTTGGAGGGTAGTTGGATTATGGGTCCAGCAGGCACTGACTCATTTTGGGATTTTTGGTCAGTGACGCTGTTGTGGTCAGCAGAATCAGGCAAAGGTTTTGGTTCAGGTGGTACTTGTGGTGCATCTTGAACAGTGTTACTGGATTGTATCTTTGAATCAGCTACTGGTTGGGAGTTTGCTGCTGGGGCAGTATCTTGGTTTACCTGTGAGATGGTAGAGGGTTGTGTGTCATCCTTTGGATCTGTAGAAGACAGTGAGGCAACCTCAGGAGGTGGTGCTGTCATAATCAGAGATCTTCTGATCGGCTTTTGAGGTGCCTCGTGATTGACTGCTGTGTTCTGCTGCTTGGGTTTGGGAAGTACAATGGGGGCTTCAGCTTGGCTCGAGTTGGACTTTACTGACCTGAGACGAACCATCTGCAACAGGGACTGTGTGACCATAGGGGTAGGGGTTTCTTCTTTGGTTGCAGCAGAGTTGGTGGTCTGGGGAGGCTGCGGTTTCTCATGTTTGTCATTTGGTATTGGTTTGACTTCTTTTTTGAGATCTGTGGGTAACGGAGGTGGTGGAGGGACTTTAATCTGCTGTGGTGTGGTGCTCTGAGCTAGAGCTAAGGATACTTCCAGTGGAGGGGGAGGGTGAGCCTGTGGAGGAAGCGGGGAAGCTTGTCGAGTTAGCAGGGGTGCCTGTGGAGGAGGTGGTGAAGATTGCAAAGGAGGCGGGGGAGCTTGTGGAGGAGGTGGGGGAGCTTGTGGAGGAGGTGGGGGTGCCTGTGGAGGCGGTGGGGGTGCCTGTGGAGGTGGTGGGGGTGCCTGTGGAGGAGGAGGGGGAGCCTGGGCAGGAGGTGGGGGAGCCTGGGCAGGAGGTGGGGGAACCTGGGGAGGAGGTGGGATTTCTTGTGGAGGAGATGGTATCTTCTGTGTTGATGGAGCTTTATCTCCTGCTGGTGGTGCATCTTGTGGTAATGGAGGCATATTTTGCAATGTCTTTGGGGAAAATGGTGAAGGTGGGGGAGGGAAGTCTGTTTCATCCTTCCCAACTGGAGGACGTGGAGCAGGTACATTCATAGGAGGCGGAGGTGGTGGGAACATAGGGTGAGGAGGGGGACATATGATTTCATCGAACGGTGTCCTGAACTGGGCTTTTGAGGAAGATACATCTTCTTTTGGGGGTTTAACTGTGTTTACAGGGGGCAGGGGAGGAAGATGTTCAGGGGGTGGTGAAGGAGAAGGGGACGGATTGATCTTAGTAAGCCTGGTCACAGATAGTCCGTTACCATGAGGAGGCTGGACATCTTTGGGCATCTTAGAAGTCCTGGATTGAATCTCTGAAACCATGGCTGATAAACTGCTATCCTTCATCCTGTTTGTTGACAGACTTCCCTGGAATTTCTCTGTATGTGGTTCAGATTTCTCAGTAACTGAGGACACAAACTTATTGTTTATCTCTGTTGACTCTGTTGTTGAGGATGCACTAACAGCATCTGGTATTTTTACTGGAGCCTTCTTGGTTGGCGGTTCAAACTTCAGACCTCGCTTTTGGGCCCATCGCTCAAGGTTGACAGGTCCAGGACCACACAGGAGTTCAAAGGTGCGCTGGTTGTGTGCCCATGTCTCTGGAGGGGGTGGTGGAGGTGCTAGTACCTTAGGAGGAGCCGGAATGTCAAAGAGACTCTTGAGAGCTGGGGAAAGAACAACACCATTAGAGGGTATGTTGTTGATAGAATATGGGGAATCCTTGGGTATGTGACTCTCCCCATTGGTGTGTGAATGGGGTATCTTGGTTGCTTGAACATTCTTCTTCCTCATCTCTAGCTCTGCTAGCACTGCTCTCTGACCATCCGTGCTAGAAGCGTGGAACCCTTTAGATGGAACAGTTGGGGTGCCATTCTGAGGATTGCCATGACGTCGTTTGTGCAGGGAGTATGAACGATTTGGGGGAGGTGGAGGGTTCTTGCTCTTTTTAACTACAGACAGGCTGCGATTGAAAGTCTCTGACTTCTTACAGGTGTCCTCCTCTGAAGAGTCATCATTCGCTTGAGCAGGCTTAGTAAAAACGGTCATATTTCGGGCACCAGGATTGTTCTTAATGTTGGCCTTTGGAGGTCCATCTGTATCCTCTTCCTGACTTGCCCTACTGGCCACACGAGGAGTGCTACTGCTGGAAATGGTGGAGGAGTCTGAGACCAGTGTCTCGGAAGATCCAGAGCGGCTCCAGCCAGAGAAATCTGTGCGACGGGTGGAAGCTCTTGAGGACATCCGGGAAGAGGCCCGTGAAGAGATCCGAGAGGAAGCCCGTGTGGAAGCTGGGCTAGCTGACGCCAGGCTGCTTTTACTCACCATACGAACACTGCTGCGACTTCTGTTGCGGCTAAGCTCCACCACATCTACGGCAGGAGGCAGTATCGCATTGGGGATGATCTTAGAAAGATATGTGGCCTGGGGGGAGACATACATCACTGGGCTGGGTGGGTGGCTGCCTGTTGTGGTCATCCAGGGAACAGCTAGCGATCTAGGCCTCTGTGGATCCAAAGACTGGGGTAGAAGGTGCTGGATGAGCGAAAGGTCATCCTGCTGTCTATCCACTGGAGGGAGATCTGGCTCATCCTCCTCAACAGCTTGAAGGTTCCGGAGATACATCTGGGCTCCTTGTTCTGAGGAGATCGATATGCTATCCAGAGTGGGAACAACGGTCGATATGATCACACCTCCATTGGTCAGTTGAGCATCAGTGAACTGGGACGCTGTCCACGCAGCTCGGTCAAGACCTACAGTTGTCAGATAAAAACATACAGGACATTAATGGTCACATATTGAAGGATTTCTGTTTCCTGGTAAAACAAGTGTAGCAAAACATACCCAGTTCTTTCTGTACGTGTCGAGGAATTCCCGTCACTGTACTTCTGTGTTTTCCTTTGGATCGGCTCTTTCCTGGCTTCTTATCCTGTTTCAGTGGTCTGAAGGTGGAAGCTGCAAAACGAGGACCACATGGGGATGAATAATAACTCAATATGTCCTTTGTAATGACGTTGTAATCAACATTACCAAAGCAATATTTCATATACGATGACCAGGATAATACGAAGAAAGTGTTAGTGTTAGCAACGTAATCGATCAGGCATTAAACTCTCCACTCTTAAAAAAGATGGTTCTTCAAGGGTTCTTTAGAAAGACAATGGTTCTATATAGAACCATCAACACTTGAAGAACCATTTGCATGATTAAACAGCACTTTTCATGGTGAAATTGTTCTTCAGATTGATGGGCAGTGTGTTGTGTATAGTTCTATAAAGAACCTTTTTAAAAATGGTTCTATACAGCAACAAAAATGATTCTACTATTGTTACAATGTCAAGCTTGTACCAAAACAAAAAATCCTTTTTGGTGCTACATAGAACCCTTTTTGCTATATAGTGCTATTAGTGCTATATAGAAACATCTTTCTTAAGACTGTTGACTTAATATTCAAATAATTTTATGGCTTCTTATACAGTAACTACTGTAAATTACTCAGTATCTACTGACATTACATTAAGTTGCATATCTATTACAGTGAAGAATGAAAGGCCATTTATTAAAAAAACAATAGATATCACAATAATTCCTTGTTGGTTGATTACTAATATTCTTACAAGTATTTTTTGGTATTTAAAGTTTAGCTAAAGGTTACATTTAGATATGCATATCTGCTTAAATATGCACAAACAAATCCCAAAAATCTAGCCTTAGGATGATATTAGAATTAAAATATTATTTCATTGTGAAGTCATCCTCAAGAACTGTGTTACCAGATAGATTGTTGAAATCTTGTTTTAATGTTATGCAATGATATTTTAAAACAATTTCAGGTAATTTAGAAGTACAAAAACCTAGCACAAATATAGTCCCTGTATTAGGAAATCCATCAGGATTGGGTTAGGAAAGTAAAGCTTCATGAATGTTTTCTGGAAATGGTTCTGAATGCAGAGAAAAGCTGATTTTTAGAAAAATGACTTTACAAATTGGGCTCAAGACAGCAGTGAGATCTGAAATAATGTGCATCAATTGTGTGCATACTGCTATTAGTACATAGGAAATATTACATAATAAAATATTTGGTTTAGTTATAGTCTTCAGAAAGCAATATATATGCCATATATATATATATATATATGGCATGAAAGTGACTGTGCCTAGTGTGGGCGGAGCTAAGCCTTCATTAAATTTGCTAACTTCTGGAAAATGCAAACATATTTAAACATATTTATATTGGATGTTGACATTTTTATGATTATACAGATTTATTCAAAAGAAATTAAATCATTAAAGTGAATAGCCAACAACTGCAAGTAGAGTCATGCTAATTGATGGCTACTACTTCCATTCCTCATTAGCCATCTAAGCATGTTAGGCCGAGCTGTAGCTCTGTACTGAACAGATTTACGTGACTTTACATGGCCACACTACTTCTAACTCAACGCTGCAGAATCTAGCACTCGTCCAGGTGCCCCGATGTTGAAAGCGAGATGAAACCGTCACCTTGGCGTGTGAGTCCAGACCGTGAGGACTGATAGGAGATGGTGGAACGTGTTGAGATGGTATCAGCGGCGGTGCTCTCAGACTCAGACATCCTCAGCTCACTGAAGCTCACATCGTCGTCAGTACGAGCCGTCATGGTCGACTGCAGGGAAAGGTGATAATCACTACATAAACTCCCATAATGCATTGTACACGAGAAAGACAATGCGCAAACTGACACTGACATCCACGCCTTTCAGATGATGTATTTAGGGGTGTTTTTCATTAGTTAGTTAGAGACGTTTATATCAGATTAGTCATTTAAATTGTTGATATTACATTAGTAATTTTATCAATAAATCACTGTTAAAAAATGTGATGTTCTGTAAAGAATACTTACAATGACACTCTGGTCATCCTGAAAGTCCACCCCATTTTTGTTTTCTGCAATATCAAAAAAAGGCTGTTATTAAAATCTTTTTTTCCCTCATAATGTGTGTGGATTTATGTATATAACCATAACTTTTATGCAAAAACAATCATAATTAATTTCTATATGATCATTTTCCAACCTCTCTTTAGCTTTTAGTATCAAACAGGCTGTTTTTGTGAGTAAATTAGCTCTCTTCTGATTGGCTGCCCTGTTTTGTGCCTCTTTTAAAAAGCACTCAGAGCTGAAACACTCCTTAGAACTTCAATAAGAGTGGGCGGGGCTAAACTGCTGTAGGCTGGATAGGTGGACTGACTGTGCGTAAATGTTGGTTGGTTCATGTGACGAACTTTGGGCCCATCCGTTCTCACGCAGTTTTGACGAAGATTCTGACTCACGATTCTCTTATGTGGGGTTTGTTCTGAGGTAAGAACAGAATCTAAACACACTCAAGAGCACAAAGGTGAGAACAGTTCTGCGCTTTAAGAACACGTCACCAACCTGACGGAGACTTTTTCTTAGGATCTTATAGATAGATACTTAGATACTGGTGAATGAGGCCTATTGATTTTACAGGGGGCTGTTTTTGGACTGGGCAGTGAGTGGTACGGTTTGAAACTCCAACAATATTTACAGATCTCTTTATTTAAAAAAAAAATTCAGTTTTCTGTGATACGTTCCCTTTAACACATTTAAATAAATTTACGCACAGTGCACAATGAGGATAATCACAAAATTTGTTTACCAAATGCAAATCTGTTTGAGATGTTTGGCACTAGCTTCTCTTTCACTCTCTCTTTCTCACTTTCTCTCTCTCTCTCTCTCTCTCTCTCACACTCTCTCTCTCTCTCACTCACTCACACTCACTCACTCTGTCTCTCTCACTCACTCACTCACTCACACTCACTCACTCTGTCTCTCTCTCTGTCTCTCTCTCTCTCTCTCTGTCTCTCACTCTGTCTCTCACTCTGTCTCTCACTCTCTCTGTCTCTCTCTCTCACTCACTCACTCACACTCACTCACTCTGTCTCTCTCTCTGTCTCTCTCTCTCTCTCACTCACTCTCTCAGTCTCACTCTCACTCTCTCTCTCTGTCTCTCACTCTGTCTCTCACTCTGTCTCTCACTCTGTCTCTCACTCTCTCTGTCTCTCACTCTCTCACACACACTCTCTCTCTTTCTCTCTCTCTCACACACTCTCTCTCTCTCTCTCTCTCTCTCACTCCCTCACTCTCACTCTCTCACACACTCTCTCTCTCTCTCACTCTCACTCTCTTTCTCTCTCTTTCTCTCTGCGTTCAGAAGGTAAGAACATACCATCCCGCTGCAGCTGCTTTAAGCCCTGCTGAGCCTCTGTGAGCAGATCCTCTACATACTTTGGTCGACTGTCCTCCGTAAACACGTTTGTGTGGCTGTGCTGAGGACGCTGGGGGCCATCACTTTCTGTCTCTAAAAAGAGAGAGAAAGAAAGAGAGGGAGAGAGAGAGAGAGAGAGAGAGACAGAGTTAAAAACTGCAATGCTGCTTGGACACAACTGTATTTTCTACTCTACACCATGAGATGGCGCCTGTGTTTGACTGAATGACATACTACTAGAAACAGGCTGCTATGCAAATAAGCCTATTAATAAGCATATTTGCTTATTGCTAAAAACAAGTAATATTTTAGGCATACATGATGCCAGGAGTGTAAAAAGCACAAAGAAACTGGACAGTGAAAATGTGGGCACTGTGTCAGGTAAAAAGAGGAAGTACAGAGCCAGAAATATACTTCTGTGAAAGTCAGAAAGTGTCAACATTTAAACATAAACATATAAAAGTAAAACTAATGGTACTGGTACATAGAACAAATGTCCTAGCATGTGAGCAGTTTGATTTTACACCTGAATTTGGCTGAATGCTTTAATAAAAATATGAATTAAAATGGGCTGGAAATCAACTGACAGAAAAAATTAAAAAGCAAAACACCCGCTGGCCGTTTGAGATCCGGAATGAGTGTTTTAAAAGTCTAAATTAAAATGTATGCATGTTTTCTTTCTTGGAAATGTGATTGAGTAGAAGGACAAGTATTCAGTTCCAATAGTACTCGAGTGAAGTACAAATCCTCCAAAATAAATATTTTCCACCTCTGCTCTGTGCTAATTGGTGTCAGCATAATGATCCAGTTAGCTACATTAGCCCCATAGCTCCAGATCAAATCTAATGCAGAAATAAGGGGCAATATGATGATATTTTATCTTTATTATGATAAAGTATGTCAAGATACACTTTGTGAGTGTATCGTGTATATGGTCAGTACTTAAAGAACACTGACTAACTACATGTTTCAGTACAGAGTGAGCAGAATTAGGCCTGTTTAACTGGATTTAGTGCAGCACAGTTTATAAAACATAAATAAAAATTGTATTTGTAGATTATTATCGTACACACACATCATCTACGCTGCTTCTCTTTCTGGGTTGCGGGGGGAGCTGGAGCCTATCCCAGCAGTCATTGGGTGGAAGGCAGGATACACCCTGGACAGGCCACCAGTCCATTGCAGGACAGAGATAATAATAATAATAATAATAATAATAATAATAATAATTATTATTATTATTATTATTAGTAGTAGTAGTAGTAGTAGTAGTAGTAGTATCAATTCTATTATTATTATTATTATTATTATTATTGTTGTATTTTTCTATGTAGCATGTAGGTTCTATATTGTCTGTTAATGCATTTCAGATAAACTTAATATCATGACTGATATTGTGCTTTGTGAAAATGTCATAAAGTATCATGATATAATATTTTAACCTGACCCTCTGTAATGGAGTACTATCGCTTTAGGTACTGGTGCTTGGCTAGGTGGATTAGTCATCAGTCATGCTGGAAAAATTTGCCAATAATCTGAAAAAAACTGGCAGAATACACTCAGAATGGAGAACGAGTCTTAGCCCCTCCGATTTGATCATACTATAATGGATCACGCAGTTGTGAATTAAGTAAATGGAGCAAAAAAACTAAGTTAAAAAATGAGTTCAGTGTAAACAGATCGAGGGTTTACTTTTCTAAAAACAAACAAATCAAAAAAGACAGACAGCTTAGACAGAAAACACCTGTAGCCTCATTGAGACAGACAGTGAATGAGCGCTACTTCACTCTCGCGCCCCTCTCGGTTATCACACCAGCGCAAATCTAAAGTGAGGTTCAGAGCTGAAGCTGTCAGCTCATTCAGCTCAGAGCTCAGAATCACATCCTGCTTTATCATCCAGGTGTCATCACGTTTCCCGCTGATATCACGTTACCACAGCACAACCGAGGGTGTAAAGTAAATATTCCAGTTTCTCCACTTTTCCTCCAGCTGCCATCAGATTCTACTCTGAGTTTCACACCAGTGGCTTTTCTGTTCTTCTCTCAGTTCAGGGAAGCGTCAGCTACTGTCTGTGGTAACTGACCGTGTTATTCAGATGCAGCAGGTGGAGAATAGGTTGATAAATGAGTAAAAACAGTATATGTGACAGGTATCATATACGGTTTGGCTCTGTTTGACGAGGGTCACTAAAATGTAAATAAAGCATATTTTGTCTTTTTGATGTTAAAGGTTGTACAAAATAAGATAATCCTTTATTAGCCCCACAGCGGGGAAATTCACAGTGCTACTGCAGCAAAGGGAGATCAAAGCACTCAAGAAAAGAGTAACAAGAAGAGAATAATTAACCTTATTAATTACTTAACACAGTTACAGTTTGTTACTTATCGCTGTAAAGACAATATATAATACAAAAGATACAAATATAAAGATAAAAGATAAGATAAAAAATATAAACTCTTTCCTTCATATAAACTCTATTCACAAAAATTAACAATATAAACAATCATAAATAAAAAAGCAAAACATATTTATACTGTAAGGATATTTTAATAAACAATAAAATAGAAAACAAAATAACTGATAATCCAAAAATGGGTGGAATGGTTTATGTATTGTCGCTGTCCAAAGAAAACCATGTATCTCCATTTTTGTTGTTTTTAAATTTTTTACATTATTTCAAAACACCAGTTCTCCTTTTATGATGTATGGACCAATAGAAGTGCTCTAAAATCACTTGGAATAAAATCTCTTTACATTGACTTACATTGAAAGGTAAGAGTGTTTTTGCCCTCTCCTGTAAACTTACTATTTTGGAGAGACCAGGTTTTCTTTGGACAGTGATGACATGTTCTTTCATTTATAGGAGCTAAAATACCTTTAAACCACACGCCATGAACTGACACTGCTGTAAATAAAAGGGCTCGGTCATTAACTCCCATCAGCTTCAGCTGGAGATTATTAACAGCTGCCTGCGGTTCCTGAGACGGACACGGATTCTGATTAGGTTCCGTAAACTGAAAGAATACTACACTCTTAACAAAGGGGCATTATATAGTGTCACGATAGGTATGAACCTTTTCTGGTGCTGTATAGAAACACTTTTAAATGCTTAAACGAACCACATACAATCATTTAACCAAGCATGCATTCAAAATGGGCTTCAGGGTGTTCACGGTTCTACATTTGACTACTTTCTTTGACAAAGAACCCTTAAAGAACCATTTTAACTGGTGTATAGGATTAAAATAGTGCAATCTGCTCAATATCTACAAAGACGATGGTTCTTTCAGGGTTCTTTAGTAAAAACAATGGTTTTATATTGAGCCAAACAACACACCAAACACTCAAAGAACCTTTTGCGTGCTTAAATGTTCTTTACGTGGTGGAATGGTTCTTCAGATTGATGGAGAATTTGCTGTATTTAGCATCAAAGTGGCTCATCTGTTATGATGTCAAGCTTGTAAGAACAGCAGAACTCTTTCTATATAGAATAACACATTCTCCATCAATCTGATTTCACATTACAAAGAACCATCTAGGCAAGCAAACGGTTCTTTGAGTGTTCATGGTTCAGAATAGAACCATTATCTTTACTAAAGAACTCAAAGAACCATCATTTTTAAGTGTGATCATTCAAATCAGCATACATACAGCACAAATCAGTGTGTTCTCATTCAAGAGAGTGTCCTTAAAGTGTTAAAGATGCCAGAAACGGTCAATTCCATTAATATTCTGTCACTTTTAAGATGTTTGGCACTATAAACAAAAGTCCACGGTATATAAATCAGCACCCACCTTTGGTCTTAAAGACTGAAAGCAGGGAAGACACATTTGGAGCCAGTAAAATCACCATGACTGAGCTAACATGGCACAGAAAAGTAAAAGAAAAAGCCCAGAAAACTCCTCAAAAGCACTCAAACTCCGCTCAGCAGTGGTTTGGAAATCTGCTCCTGTGCGGAGAGCCTGTCGGTTTATATAGCCCTGCTCCACATGGAAAAAGTTGTTTGGCCGGTGACGTTTGTGCGGCCTGCTGTTGTTTTGCTGATTTTTGTTGTTTTGCTAGCAGCAGCGTCTGTTGCTATGCAGGCTGTAGGGCTGGAACTAATCACTGCAGCTCTCTCGCTCATATGATCACATACACACACTAATCCGAGTGTGTAATTCCTTTGCTTTCACTCATGCGTCCACCCCAAATCCTCCTCTACCCACTTAATGACAAGCTGACATCACCCTCTGTAATTAAAAACACCCCCCACATGCAACAGCAACACAAACCCGCCTAATCCTGACCGTACCGTAACATACATCTGCGTAGCTTTAATGCACAATATAGGTTTTGCACTTTTGTGGTGCTTTTTTGGTGAAAAATTCAATTTACACAGTTTCTCCCCCACCTTTTTCCCAGATGTGGTCACTCAGTCAAGACATGTTTGGGGTCTGAAATTTGCTTCTTTCATTTTAGTAGTCCAGCTGCGAGGCTAATGTAGCTCACCAGCAACAGAATTAGCATCACTTAGCTATTATCATAGTGCTAACTGCAGGCCTGAATCATCACACACCTGTCCCAAAGCGTGTGGAGCTGTTCAGTGTCTCTAACAGAATTGATGATGTGGTTTCTGACACTGTAAGACTCTGTTATCTATAAACATGGACTAAAGTCAGACTAAGACACTGTTGTCCACTTTTGTCCATTTCAGTATCAGAAACCATGTAAAA
Source organism: Colossoma macropomum (assembly GCF_904425465.1). Lineage (NCBI taxonomy): Eukaryota > Metazoa > Chordata > Actinopteri > Characiformes > Serrasalmidae > Colossoma > Colossoma macropomum. The sequence goes on from NW_023495325.1 coordinate 23,603, forward strand.
ACATCTACTAGAGATACTTAACAACTCCACACTTTTTCAGGAGAGTATGTGATGATTTAGGCAGGCAGTTAGCACCATGCTAATAGCTATTAGCATAAGCATACCCAGAAGAGAGAAATACTCTAAATGAGGTCTCCTTTTGATCTCTTCTCCTGGACACAGTTCAGTCCAGTTTGAGATCAGAGTGAGATTAAAGCCGTTTTCTCCTGTTTCTGAAATTCAGCTCCTGAGAAATAAAACTCAGATTTTCTCACTTTGATCAAAATTTTGTCCCACATGTGGATTAACTCTTCAGTGTCTGACTCGTCTCAGCTGAGTAATATCTCCATAAGAACAGTGTGAGATCTCATCGTTCTCTTATACAGCTCTGTTCTAGATCACAGAACCCTCTCAGCAGTCCGTCAGTGCAGAGGGAGAACTCGCGCTTTTCTCCTTCATCACCAGAACGTCTCACAGTGAGATGCTGATGTTAGTTTCCTCTGTTCTCCTGAGGAGGTTCAGGAGGAACAGCTCAGAAATCGGTGATCCTTCATTAATATAATATTGAGATCTGCTTTATTTCTCTGAGACAATTTTAAGAAAGAATTTCTTTCCTCTGGGTAGCTACATTAGCTTCGTAGCTCCAGTGCTAAAGCTAAAGAAGGCAACTTCAAGCCACAAACAGGTCTTGGCGGACTGAAACTGTAAATTCGATTCTTTTCGATTCGATTCAGAGGCCACATTCACTCAGCTTCTGTTGCTAAGCAGGCTGTAGGGTCCAGAAACTTGTGGAACACTGTATTGATATACAGAATTAATTAATTTAAATGAATTAAAATGTACAAACTGACTGAACCCAAACAATCTGTGGCCCGGAGTGGGAGTGAACCAGCAGGTGAGGAGTTTACTGATAAGAGAACAAAAGGTTCAGTCTGCAGCCTCCACCCAGGCAGGGTGAAGATATGGGAGTGTTATCTGACCTGATTACGCCTGATTATATAATATAATATAATATAATATAATATACCTATAAAATATCTGTATTAAGTCCTTTTCAGCATTAGTTTGTGTTTCTGGTAACATTAAGCACTATTCATTGTCATAAAATTTAAAAGACTAAATTTTTGAAAATTTTCCATCAAAATGTCATGACTGACTCATTTTAGATGACGTCACTGTGCAACAGCGGACAGGAGAAAGTTAATAATATTAACCAATAATGTAATACATTTCCTAATATATGAATAAACTAAGGAGAGACAAAACTATACTTATATAAACAAAATAATCATCTTAATAAATTCATTACTTTAAAGTAAAATTGTGCAAATCAATATTTTCCCTCCTCTCTCCAGCAGAGGGCGCAAGAGAGTCAGAGTGTGTTTGTTAAAGTTGGGTTTGTTTTAGGATAAAACCTGTTGCTCAACCTCTGGAACAATGAGAACCTTGAGTACCCGAAAGTTAATCAAAGAAGAGTCATTCATCATTTTGTGCTTCAAAGTTTTGACTGTTGTCATGTGACGTAAAAAGGCCCAATCAGGATGTTATTTTTCAGCAGTGTTGCTCCTGAAGCTGAATACCCAGAGGGAAAAAAATCTTTCTTAAGATCATCTCAGAGAAATAAAGCAGATCTCAATATGATATTTATGAAGGATCACTGATATCTGAGCTGCTCCTCCTGAACCTCCTCAGGAGAACAGAGGAGATTAACATCAGCGTCTCACTGTGAGACGTTCTGGTGATGAAGGAGAAAAGCGTGAGTTCTCCTTCTGCACTGACGGACTGCTGAGAGGGTTCTGTGATCTAGAACAGAGCTGTATAAGAGAACGATGAGATCTCACACTGTTCTTATGGAGATATTACTCAGCTGAGACGAGTCAGACACTGAAGAGTTAATCCACATGTGAGACAACATTTTGATTAAATCGAGTTTTATTTCTCAGGAGCCAAATTTAATGGCTTGAGTCTCACTCTGATCTCAAACTGGACTTAATCACGTCTAGGAGAAGAACCTGAGATCAAGCGGAGATCTCATTTAGAATATTCCTTTCCTCTGAGTCGGTCTCAGGAGCTGGAACAGAGGTTCCACTGCTTTGATTAGCTTTGAACACATCAGTAAGCGAACAGTAGCTGAGTCACGGCCCAGAGCAGATTACACCGCACCAAAGCAGACTGGGGAGTATTGCAGAACCGTCTGGTAGACGTCAGGAGAAACGCATGAGTAACTTCTACACGTTTCTCATGTGAACATGAGTACATTCATCATTATAAACACTATCAGAGCAGCAGGCCTGTAACACTGTCAGCTTCTCGGCAGGCCCAGACCGGCCGGTGGCTCTGAAAAGAACAGGAGAGGAGAGTCTGACATTTGCTTAATCCTTTAATACGTACGACAGAGAGAGAAAACAGGTTTATGCCTGAGCGCTGCCTCATCCAGGCCTGCATTTCTAATAAGAGCAGGACTTTTAATGTAGAAATCGACTCCTCAGTGCTCATCTTGATCTCAGTCACTAATAAAGATGAAAGCAAAAGAGTTCTGATCTGAGAAGATTCATGAAATAAGAGTAAAAGAAGTGCTGTTGATGTGTTTTGGGGGGGGGGCATAAGAAAAAATAATCTATTTTAAATGTATTTAAAATATATAGTAATAAAATAAAAAATAATAAAAATAATATTTAACATGCTGCAATTGTTACACAGAGTGTGGACTATTAATGTGGAGTGGAGAAGCATAATAAAAAAATGTAAAATGTTAAGGTAATACAAATTAAACTATGTACGCGAGAGTGCAGGAGGGTTGCTATTAATATGTAGAGGAGAAATACAAAAAAGATACTATATTTAATTTAATTCACAACAAAACATTTTAAATATTTAAAACTGAATAAATTACGTTGCAAATAAAATAAAATGTTTATCATGTTTATAATTAAATTATATTTCAGAGTGAAGGAGAATCAATATATGGGGGAGCATAGTAAAATAAAATATATTAAATAACAAACTAAAATATTTGTCATAATTAAATTGAAGAAATTACATAGATGTACGAGTATCTCAGCATGCAGTAGAACGGCTAGTATGTGGATGATAAAGCAAAATATAAAAATTTACAAATGAAATGTTGAAAATGTTTATCATGATTGCAAATTAAACAAATTACAACAAATTAAAACACATTAACTCTTTGAGGCCCATCACTGTGCTGTACCTTCTAGTCTACATTCTAAATGTTTGAAACCTGAATAACATGCAAAATTTTGTTAGCACAAACTTAAATTTTGCACCAAAACACCACACACAACTCCAGCATTACTGAAACAAGTGCTGCTGATGGCACACAGAGCTGCAGGCGGTGCTGGGTTAGCCTGTGACCCGGCTCTGCCGGCCCCGTCTTGTTTTTCAACCCCACAGGTTACTGCAGGTCACAGAGTGAGTGGAGAACACACTCACACACACCTACACACTCCTCACCAGAACCACACCCCAACACACACATTCACACACACACACCGTGGGAGAGCTGTGAACACAATTACTGCATTCAGAGCCACAGAACTGATCTACAGGCTCCACCTCCTATCATCACACTCACAACCTGAAGACAGAAAATGGTCCGAGATCAACACCGACAAGCCTGTTTGAAAGGAGAACTCCACCGATTTTTTAAGAATCCGAATATAATTCAGTGTGTGAGGTGTAAACAGAGTGGTTCAGAGTGGTTTGGTGTGAAATGGTTCAGATGTCTTTACAGTGGTGGTGATAGGAACCAGGGGTCGCCATGACTACAACACAAATATAGAGATTTTATTTACTATCCAGAACCACCAGTGAACCTACACGAGTCTTCTGAGTTTATATGGAATGTTGATGATGGAAAATAGTGGAAAATCTGAAATAATAAGTTTTCTTTGGGGACTATTTTGCCTCACAGCGCCCTGCATGTATCCCTCCACCATGAATGGAGTTTAAGTTCTCTAAACTATCATAAAACAGTGTCTCAGTCATCAGGCAGTGAATTCATAACCATTTCATGTAGGAACTTTCTGTGAGGGAGCTTTTAGAGGTGGACGTCTGGTTCCTATCACCACCACTGTGAACAATTCTGACTCGGTAAGTTTATCTAGAACAGAGCGTTTCACACCAAACCACTCTGAACCACTCTGAACCTCTCTGAACCTCTCTGAACCAGTCTGAACCAGTCTGATTACATCTTAAGCACTTAATTCCACATGAATTTTGTAAACTCGATGGCATTCCCACTTTAAGGTGGACCCATTGCTGACACAGCTTGTATAATCTCCATAGAGAAGCACTAGCCAATAGAATGGGACGTTCCGGAGCAGCTGCACATGAGCCTAAGGTCACCATGCCCAGTGCGTGTACATACACTGACCAAAAGTCTGTAGACTCCAGTGTTAGGTGTTAGTAGTGAGTCTGTGCTGCAGTAACAGCCTTTACTCTTCTGGGAAGGCTTTAGATGTTGGAACATTGCTGTGAGGGTTAGATTGAGCATTAGTGAGGTCAGGTACTGATGTTGGATGGTCAGTTCTGGATCACTAACTCATCCCAAAGGTATTGGATGGAGCTCCATCACTCCAGAGAACACAGCTCCACTGCTCCACAGCCCAACGCTGGGGGCTTTATACCCCTCTAGCCCACGCTTGGCTTTGGGCCTGGTGACCTTAGCCTCATGTTTAGCTCTCCACTCTACTGGTCAATGCTTTTCTGTGGAGATTATACAAACTGTGTCAGCAGTGAGTGACATTAAAGTAGCTGAATTCACTCATTAGAAGGAGCGTCTGGGTATTTTTAGACATGTAGTGTCGAGATTTTTCTAAAACACATGCGTGTACACGCACTCTTAGACGCACAAGCTCAGGACATTGCTGAAACTAAACTTTGTCCTGACATGCCCTCCCTCTCCCTCTCTCTCTCTCTCTCCCCCTCTCTCTCTCTCTCTTTATTGTGCTGCAGGAGTCCAGGTGTTTGCTTTGGTGCAAAAGGAGATAAGGAGAATGTGAGGGGGAATGAAAAACGGAAAATAAAACACAAAAAGGTGAGAAAACCAAATACAGACGCACAAAAGAGATGGTTAGCGAGTATCAGTGGTAGTTTACACTGCTAAGATCTGCAGAACACCACGGACGACACATTCAGGAAGACAAACACTAACGACCCGTTCAGCAGCCTGACGCTACACAAAGGAAACACAGAGTTAGGGGAATGATTAAACCTGTCAGTGTGAATTATAACAGTGATCCAGTCATATTTTCATGATTAATCAAGTAATCAGAGTTTTGAAAAAGGCTGAACAATAACAAACCAAACTTTACTGTGTGTGTGTACAGACACCGACCAGCCACTTCATTAAAACCACCTCCTTGTATCTCAACTCACTGTCCATCTTATTTGCTCCACTGATCATATAGTTTTACTCTGTAGTTCTACAGTTACAGACTGTAGTCCATCTGTTTCTCTGCACCCTGCTCTTCAGTGGTCAGGACCCCCATGGACCCTCACAGAGCAGGTACTATTTGGGTGGTGGATCATTCTCAGCACTGCAGTAACCCTGACCTGGTGGTGGTGTGTTAGTGTGTGTTGTGCTGGTCTGAGTGGATCAGACACAGCAGTTCTGCTGGAGTTTTTAAACACCTCAGTGTCACTGCTGGACTGAGAATAGTCCACCAACCAAGAATGTCCAGCCAGCAGCGTCCTGTGGGCAGCGTCCTGTGACCACTGATGAAGGATCAGAGGATGACCAACACAAACTGTGCAGCAGCAGATGAGCTATCGTCTCTGACTTTACATCTACAAGGTGGACCGACAAGGTAGGAGTGTCTAATAGAGTGGACAGTGAGTGGACACAGTGTTTAAAAACTCCAGCTGCACTGCTGTGTCTGATCCACTCGCACCAGCACAACACACACTAACACACCACCACCACGTCAGTGTTACTGCAGTGCTGAGAATGATCCACCACCCAAATAGTACCTGCTCTGTGAGGGTCCATGGGGGTCCTGACCACTGAAGAACAGGGTAAAAGGGGGCTAACAAAGTATGCACAGAAACAGATGGACTACAGTCTGTAACTGTAGAACTACAGAGTGAAATTATACGGTCAGTGGAGCTGATAAAGTGGACAATGAGTGTGTGTGTGTGTATATATATATATATATATATACCCTCCACCTTTAGCTTGATGCTAACACACAATAGAAAATCGAACTGATTAATCGTGACGGCTCTAAAATTAACCCCCCACTGATGAGCCACACTCTGCTTTATCATGCTAATGTGAGCAGATCCAGATAAAGGAACCACTGGTTACGCGTGAGAGAGAGAGAACCCAGCAGGAATGTTGACGTGTCTGATGCCAGATCATGACATCAGTTCCACTTTAATCAGAAAACTTCTTCTGAACAAAAGAGCATCAGATCTCCAGAACGCTGCTCTATTCTTGTATGGCTGTTTACACGTCTGCATGACTGATGTAACTTTTTATGCCTTTATCTGTGCCATCGGTCTCCGTCTGCGCTCCTCTGAGCTGAGACTCTCTGACCTTCTACAGAACCTCACAGCAGCTCCATTGAAGATCAATTAAACTCCTGCAGAACTCAAACTATTCAGACCTGTACAGACCTGCTCAGTGCCCAAATCTAACGCTGGAAATCAGTGTCAGTGAAAAGCTCGGGCAACTCCACCAATAAACAAAACAAAGTCAGTAAACAAAGTCAGTGTGAAATGATCGGTTCTAGAGAAACATACCAAGTCAAAATGGTTCATTTAATAACTGAAAGTAGGCATCAATATATTAATATAACTGACACTGATTAATATATTACACTTACAAAAATAATACACTACTTTTCTCCAATAATATTTTTTATTATTATTAGTAGTAGTAGTAGTAGTGGTAGTAGTTGAAGTAGTAATAGATATTAAAAATATTAAGTGTACTATTGATAAAATATTAAAACATTAAAAAGTTTTATAGCTTCTAATACCACAAAGATGTCATATATCCATCATACATCCAAGATATCACAAAATATTCATAACTATTCTTCTTCTTCTTCTTCTTCTTCTTCTTCTTCTTATTATTATTATTATTATTATTATTATTACTATCCAAAGTGTAATTTCACAAAAGTAATACTATTAACAACAGTTCAGTAAACACACTTGTTACAGCAAGTCACAACACACAGAGGGGGGAGTCCTCCTAACTTGTATATCTGATATTTAATCTCTCTCTCTCTCTCTCTCTCTCTCTCTCTCTCTCTCTCTCTCTCATCATATTACACTGATATTGTATTCATTTTCATATATAATCACACTTAATGAGCCCCCACAGGCAACACACACAGCACTGCAGCTGAACTCTGAGGCTCACAGTCAGGACAATATCAGCTGAAGAAAGCGAGTGCTGACCGTATTGTAGTGAATAAGCCTGCAGGCCTCAGCCTGACACTGACCTGGACTCAGTCCAGCCCAAACAGCACCTCTATCTGCACACAACTGCACCTTCCAGTTCATTTCACCGTCCATCACAGTTCTCTCCATGTGAACACAGCGTCTCCGCTCCCCGGTGTGATTTATAGCTGGACTCTGTGTAGGGTCATTACAGGTCAGTCTGCACTATTGGACTGTTTGTCTATGAAGGCTTTCAGTCGAGGCCGCTGCACTCAAACTTTCATCTTCAGAATATTTTGTCACTCATCTAACAAATGTGGTCAGTTCTGCCGAGTTTTACATTTACAAGTGAACTATTTAGCACAAATCACATTCCCCTCACCGGCCACTGGGGGTGCACAACTTGAGATTTTTTAAGTCGACAGTCATGTGATGAAGGTTGAGTAGACGTTGGCTGATCGCTGATGTACGGTGGTCTAGAACACCCAACAAACTGTAGATAAAAAATTAGCTGCACAGCACAGAAAATACTGTCAACACAGCGACACCAGCGCTACATTTCAGAAACGCAACTGCAGAAACGCTGATAATCCAGTCACAACAAAGCGGAGACGTTTCCGGAGGACGGAGACATTCAGACTCTTAAATTCTACGCAACACAAACATTCACCGGTAAAAGTTAGTTACCTTTTATTTGAGCAGATTATGACTGTCACTGTATGGTAATGGGAGTCAGCTGTAGAGAGTAACTGTAAACGATTAACGAGTAACAGCAGATTAACGACCACAGCACAGCTACGACACGTCAGATAGCAAACTAGCCAGGCTAACCATGAACCTGGGAGTGTCCGAGTGTCTGTGGTCTTGTTTGCTTCTCTCAGTGATTCTCCATCATACATATTCCATCCACGGTGAGTCTTCCAGAAAGGTTTCTGTTGTGTTGTGACTGGCTTTGCGGTGTTTCTGAAGCTGGAGCTGTGTTTTCTTTATTTGCAGTGCGTTTGTGAAATGTAGCTCTGATATAACCACGTTGATGAAAGGGTTTTCTGTATCTGCAGCATGTTCATGAAGTGCAGCACCCATGTTGTCATTTTGATGAGTGTTCTCTGTGTTTTGCAGCTCGTTTTCATTTGCAGTTTGTTGGGTCTTCTCAGCCGCCGTACTGATGATGTAATGAATAAAACCACAGGAGAAGGGAGCGCTTTGCAACAAGCCAAACTCCACAGGTCAGTAGAGCATGACACGCCCTTTACAGCAAACCCTGGATCGCAACGCTGGCCTTCAGGGAATGAGAGATACAGACCCCGGAATCACGCAAATTTCTGAGCACATTACAATTTGTGTGCAGTTACATATTTCCACCAGAGAGGTCTCCAAATCCCCAAAACTTACATTATGTGTTTACATAATTAAGTTCTTCCTCAAAACTTTACAGAAACCCACTTTCAGACTGAAGCTCACTCACATATGCAGCTGAAGACTGTTTGAAAGCTTCCTGAGAAT
>NW_023495325.1:37500-69192 GCF_904425465.1 Colossoma macropomum
ACATACACTCAGAATAAACAGACATCAGCATGCCCGCCGACTGTGCCCGCACACACAATTAATAACTTTAACACAAACCTAACACACTCGCACTGTACAGAGATACAGAGCGCACTAATGTTCTTTAACCCTCCTCTGACACGGTGGTATCAGCTTCTACTGCACTACAGCGAGGAGGACAGAGGGAGTACAGGGAGAGAAAGAGAGAAAGGAGTGAGAAGAGAAGAGAAGAGAAGAGAAGAGAAGAGAAGAGAAGAGAGAAAAGAAATTAAAAGAGAAGAGAAGAGAGAAGAGAAGAGAAGAGAGAAGAGAAGAGAAGAAAAGAGAAGAGAAGAGAAGAGAAAATAGAGAAGAGAAGATAAAATAGAGAAGAGAAGAAAAGAAGAGAAATTAAAAGAGAATAGAAAATAGAAGAGGAGAAAATAGAGAAAAGAAGAGAAGAGAAAATAGAGAAGAGAAGAGAAGAGAAGAGAAGAGAAGAAAAGAGAAGAGAAGAGAAGAAAAGAGAAGAGAAGAGAAGTGAAGAGAAGAGGGGAAGTTTGAGAGAGAGAGAGAGAGAGAGAGAGAGAGAGAGAGAGAGAGAGAGAGAGAGAGGGGAAGTGAGAGAGAGAGAGAGAGAGAGAGAGAGTGTTTAGGTAGAGGGTGTGGAGAGGTGCAGAGCTAGAACAGGATTAAAGGCTCTCACATACTGTTACACAACACACACAGAAAAAACGCTCAGCATCAAGTTATCAAAGACGTCACTTTCCAAAACAGTCTAAATTTGAGACCTCACAGCTGGATCACAGCAGCAGTTACTGACTACAACAGTAGACTACAGAGTAACAGACTACAGACCTCTGAGGTCACGTCATCGTTCTGTAGTCTGTGTTGGCCCCATTGTAGGAACTCCAGGTCTAAGCTAGTTCTCTACACCCTCAGAAATAAAGGTACCAAACTGTCGCTGGGTCAGTTCCCCTCTCGTCACTGGGGTGGAACCCTCAGGGGTCCGTCTCAGTACCTTTAGTCAGGGAACATAACAGAACCATAATCCACTGAAATGATATGTTCTAAGCTGTACTGACTCCACACACCCCGTCTCGTCTCCAGGACTTTATTTTACTGTTCTGTTTAAAACATTTCGATTATGAAAAGGTACAAATACGAACTTTTCACCTGGAAAAACGTATTTAAGGTTCACAATCAGACCTTAAAACCACTGTTGAACCTTTGAGGGAATATTTACACTGTTTGTACCTTGATGAGCCAAAATTGCACCAGCACAGAACCTTTATTTCTAACACTCTATGGCTAAATTTAATGCAGTTCTTGAAAAACTGCTGCAGTCCAAACTGTGAGACGTTTGCCATTTTTCCACTGAACGTCACTGCATCCTCTGTATTACGAGGTTGTTAAACAGCCAAAATATGAACGTTGCTACATGCAAGCTGGAGTTTATTTTACACCGGACACCCTTATTAATTACAGAGTCCATAGGATGCCCTCTTTGCCGCAAGACCTTCCTGCCCTTCTAGATCTGCCCCGAGCCCACTGTAAGTGCTATTACTGTGAAACGGCAGCATGTAAGAGCAACAACAACGCGGTAAAGCACACAAACTCAAAGAGCGGCGTCGCAGAGTACTGAGTCTAGTAGCAGGGTAAAATCGCTTATCTTCAGCCACATCATGAAAGCATGGAGCAGTGGAAACTCCGGAGCAGTGGAAACATGTTCTCTGAATGAATCATGCTTCACTATCTGGCAGTCTGATGATGAATCTGGGTTTGGTGGATGCCAGGAGAACATTGCCTACCGGAATCCACAGTGCCAGCAGGAAAGTTTGGTGGAGGAGGGATGATGGGCTGGGCTGTTTTTCAGGGTTTGGGCCCCTCAGTTCCAGTGAAGGGTGATGTTAAAGCTACAGCACAAAGACATTTTACACAGTTACATCTTTCCTGTTCCACCATGACTGAGCCCCTGTGCACAAAGCAGCTCCATAAAGACATGGTGTGACCAGTTTGGTGTGGAGGAACTCCAGTGGTCACACAGAGCCCTGACCTCAACCCCACTGAACACCTCTGGGATGAACTGGAACGTCGATTGTGAGCCAGACCCTCTCATCCAACATCAGTGCCTGACTTCACAAACGATCTTTAGACTGAATTGACAGAAATTCCCACAGACTCTGTCCAACATCTTGTGGAAAGCTTCCCAGAAGAGTGGAAGCTGTTACAGCCACAAAAGAGGCAGGGGGGGGCAACATACACACACACACACACACACACATACACATTGGCCACTTAGTTTACTTATGCACTCTTACATACCACATTACTCCCTGATTCAATCAAATTGTGCTTTTCAACATCTGGATATGTTTTTCTTCAGGGGAAGCCAGAGGAAGTTTTCAGCCTCCGCTCCAGCTCCCACACCGGTCATACAGGGGCTGTTCGTTTTGAAGAATCATCCACTTTCCCACCAGAAACTGGTCAACAACAGCTTTCCTAAAGGAAGTGCAGCTGCACTGAACACTAACTCTGTGAACTCAGTGATTTCCACTCCAAGTTCCAGTGACCTTAATGCTCTACACACATTTATGCGCTTCCTCCTTTAAAACCCCTTCACCTGATAAGCTCACTGTTAAATCAAACGTTTGGCCAAAAGGCGACTTTACACAAATTTCTCCACCTTAGCCCAAATGTAGTCGATCAACCAGGACAGGGTTTGGTGTCTGAAGTTTGCTTCTTCAGTTTTGAGTTATGAGGTATGACACACTGTTCTCTATAGAAATGTAGCTGAAGTCACTAGTAGCAGAATTGTATCCGTACTTTAGTGCATGTTTATAGATAACAGTGCATCATACAGTGTTGCAAACCACGTAATGAACTCTATTAGAGACACTGAACACCTCCACACGCTTTGAGACGAGTTTATGATGATTTAGACACGCAGTTAGCACCACGCTAATTAGCATAGCTTGCATTACTTGTCAGCTATATTAGCCTTGTAGCTCCAGTGCTAAAACTAAAGAGGGGTCATTCCATGCCAGCTCACCTCATCAAGGGCCTCTCTGATCATGTAATGGGTTTACATTAAAAAAATGAACCTAAAACAGTTTAATTCATGCAGCTGTGCAAAATACTGCAAATGTTTTTAATTTAGGAAGTAAGATTAGTCCATTTTGAGAAAATACAGGGTCAAAAAGGCCACATTTTTAGTTGTGAAGCTATTTTAAAATTATTGTGTAGCTTCAAATATTGCATGCAGAACTTATTCAGTTTGATAAATATATATAAGATTATATTTCACAAGGTGGAACGTTGAACATTAAAAGTATATCCTTTAAAAAACAAACCTGTTGTGAGTATTTGTCATTTATAAAACAATTTATAGTGAAATATTAGTGTTGTATTTATGTACAGTCAGTGTTTCTGCTCAGTTCAGTCATGCTGTAAGAACTCAGCATTTATGATGGGGCAAACTTTAAAGAGCCCATATCATTAAATAACAATTTTCCCTCACTTTTCTTTTAATAAGAAATTTAATGTACTATGTAAACAATGTTAAAACGTACAAAACGTATCATTCACTCCACAGTCCATACAGTCCAAATATGGAAAATAAACTGCAGAAGCAGCCCATTTTGAGTTCAACGTCTTTGTGATGTCACAAGAACTAACCCATTCATATATATGTGCCTACATAGTTTAGCCCCGCCCATTCACACTGAAATTATAAGGAACGTTTCAGCTCGGACTGCTTTCTGAATGAGGCAGAGAACCAATTGTGGCCAATCAGAACAGAGCTCATTTACATGTGTCAGCCTTAAAGTCACAGTAACAGCTTGTTTAATTCTAAGGGATAAAAAAGGATGGAAAATGATGTAAACAAGGAATCATGACACAAACATCATAAGTTGACCTCAAGAAAGAAATAAAATACTATATACTACTGTGTTATTATTATTATTATTATTATTATTACTAGTAGTACTACTATTTACTTCACTACTTACTTTAGTATTTTAGTATTATTATTAGTAGTAGTACTATTATGTAGTATTTAGTAAAGAAGTATGCTATACCTTTTTAAAAATTCATATAGTTGCTTGAATTAATTTGGAGTTTTTGCTTACATTTTTTCATGGAAACCCATGACGTGATCGGACAGGGCGTAAGGGAGTTGGTGTGAAATGAGCCAGAAATAAACATTAGACATGCCTGCACTACATTTAAAATAAAGGGGGGAAACTGGGTAACTTTAGTTTTTTCTTGCAGGCTAACGCTTTAGCCATTATCATACTACAGCTTTAGAAGCTAATGATGCAAACAGGTGTTTTAATAACGACACACACTCAATTACACACATCTTTTCTGGCTCACTGTTCCAGAAGCAGCTGTGGGTTCATTTACTAAAAGTGAACCTGCAGTTTGATCTTCTTTGTTAATCTGGAGGAAGCCGTTTGCAGCTGGACACTTTTAGACTCACTCTGACCAATCATGGCGCATGGGTCTGACTCACTCTGTCGCCACGGAAACGTACCAAAACAAACAGAAGGCCGCCAGCAGCGCCGTGAGGTTCAGATTAGATTTCAGCCTGTACTCCTACTGCAATCTGGAGTTACAGAGGAAAACTCCTCTTTCTCTACTACTTCATACCCCAACTTACCGTTGTACCTCCTGCCTTTCTGAAAGAGCAGCGTTTCATTTCTTATTGTTGGACTACTTAGACGAAAAAAGACGATTCATTTCAACTTTAACAACTAAATTCAGTAGCTTTAGTGATCTATTTTATTCTGAAATCTGTTTCAGGTCAGGATAGTGATAAAACTCCTCCGGTTGTATGGTTATGATTTAAAGTCTGGGCGATACGGCAAAAATATATCATGATACATGATATGCATCATGATATTTGATTTTTCTGTGATTTGTAGAGTTCTAATTAAAGGATAAACCATGATTTCATTCATCTTTTGTAAAAATAAACTGAATAAAGAAAATAAAATAAGGTGATGTTGTAATGGGCTGGCATCCAATCAGCTGCTCGTTACTATACAGTTTATGTAGTTTCTGCTGTTGTTGCTGTTGTTGTTTACAGGCTTTCTGTAATAGGTAATAATAAGTCTACATTTAATCACTGTCCAAAGAAAAACATGCATGTTATTTATTTTTAGTTTTTTATTTTTTACTTTTCTTTTACATTGTGTGAAAATTTCAGGATGATTGGACCAATAAAAATGCTCCAAATTTGCTTGTAATTAAACCTATTTACATGAACCTACACTGAAAGTAGGGAAAGGTTTTGCTCTGTCCTGTAATGTACTTTTTTGGAGATACTTGATTTTCTTTGGACAGCGATGATGTGATCCATGTTCCTGTTCGTTTTCTCAAATAACTGCATTGTTACGTAATTTAACACGATAATGATAACGTATCGCCCGGTCTTACGCATTACTGTCCACAGCATTTCATTCCTATTGAGCCACTAGCTGAAGCGTGTTGGCCGTTCTGTATTATCTCTCTCCGCCGGAGGGTAAAAAACTATTTACCCTGCTTATCACAGTTAGATAGAAACACACAGTGTCCTGTTCTCGGGTCAGGTCTGCATGTGTGCGTCTCTAAACTGTTGGTTTTCACAAAAATGAAAGCAAAACAAAAACTTATAAAATATCATTTAAGGTCCTCAGCATTTGGACGTTGTGGATCAGATTATTTATCCATTAAAGTTCACCTGTACTGTATTTACTGCACTGCATGTATATGACTGGACAAGTAATGCATTGGGGGTGACCAAACTTGTCGTCTTGGGGGTCCTAAGTGTATCTGTGATGGGCTGAAACGACAGAAAACTTAGCTATCATTACGTTCCATCACTGGAAGAACATCTGCAGGCCAACAACATGGATTTTAAGTTTAAACACGGCTGTAAACGCAGTTTTGAGAGTAAATATTATACTTTTTACTACAAATCATGAGCGCATGGACGTGAGCATGTTGGCCAGGGCAGCTGTTAAGGACGTGGCTGAGAAGGTAGAGATAGCGGCTCACTGCTAACTAGGCTAACAACTCTAGCTGATGTCAGCTGATCCAGAAACAATGAAAATATATTAGTATGACAAACTAACAAGTTTGTACATTGTTGACTGAGAAAAGACCTCGTAGAAGATGTCGGTTCCTCATCAGCAGCCAGCTCTGTTAGCGTTAGCTCATTAGCTCCTCTGAAGAGGCAGCTTCTGTCACTCACCCAGCATGAAGCCTAACTCGGATATTTCTGAGTAATAAAATATGTTTTTACATTTTAACCTGTAAAGTAAGCCTAACAGCCTTATACTAATTTTAGCCAAAGTCAGTTTTTCTGTTTGTGGTTAACTGGACATTCGTTCATCCCTGATAGCAAGAGGACAGTGGACTGTTGGCACGCTGATGGCAAAGCTGGTGGTCCACTGGCGATTTGCTCAGCGTTTTTCAGCAAGTATTGGAAAAAAATTCCACTTATCACTCATTTTCTACTCACAGTCCAGTTTACTTCACCAGCTTTCTTTAGTTATACATTATAAATTAGTTTAGTAAATAATTTTAATCACTAAAATCATTTTAAATGTTGTTGCTGACACTGTTTCTATAAAATTATTTCACATCAGGCCTGGTCATTATTTTCTTTTTCTCTTAGTTGTCTGTAATATTTGTCTTAGGTTATTTATCTAAAATGAAGAGCTCTGTGAATTTAAAATCTGTTTGAGGAGATTAAAACTAGTTAGACCAGCAGTGGCAAATAGCCGACGGGGTGCCAACCTTATCAAGTCAGTGGACCGATATATGCTCGCTGGCTGGGATTAGCTGTTACAGATATATGAAAATCAAAAATAATCAGAATGCACATCCCTACTAGCAACTTGCTAGTATGGATATTTTTCACTGACCAGAGACCTGTGGTTTCGGTCATCTAAACACAGCTATTAGCTGGTAACTGCTAGCTACATTTGTGTTCTTACATCTGCGTTGTATGGTGTGAAGGGTCACAGACCATTTTGGTGTATTTGGTATTTTATATTACACTATGTTTAAAAAAATATAAGCAGCTGAAAAATCAGAAGTTGTGTTAAAACAATTCTCTCATTGGCCAAGAGGGGGTTACAGGGATGGATGACTGACTGGGCTAGTGGGGTCAGTGCCCAGGAGCCTCTGACTGCCAGGAGGCCTGAGGGGGCTCAAATACTGCAGATATAAACATCAGATGAACAAATAGCCCTTGAATGTGTACAAATGACTAAATGAATGAAGCGATTTAAGAATTAACAAGGCTAATTGTGCTTATCGCAAGACTATGACCTGTTCCTGAAGGGTTCAGTGACTTTCTGCTGGGCCAGATCAAATGTACTTGTTGGCCTCGGGCCTCACTCAAGGCAGCCCTGCATTAGACAAACTTTGGGTCCAAGACTTCTGTGCACAAAAATGGGCCGGACCCAAAATATAATGGTTGTCAGAGTCCAGATTTAAACCCTATAGAGAGTATTTGGTCTCACATTTAACACAAACCTGCTGACAGTGTTTTTCAGCCGTTTGAAGGCGTCACTGCTGAGTGGAAAAAAACTGACTCTTCGTTCTGTAAAAGGCCGTCTGCAAGTTTACACACTTCAACAGTTAAAGGAATCAAAGGGAAAATCTATCACATCCTGTTACTTTACCATTTTTCATAATGATTTGTTGTTAAGATCATCAAAAGCTTAATGTTTCACCAATTTAAATAAATAAAGACGTTGGTGTAGACTGTGTGGACTGTGATGGGTGCTGCCTCCACGTGTTTCTGTGTAAGTGTATGTAAATGTTACAGTGTGCAACCCAACTCAGACCACACTTACAGCAGAAACCAATGGGAAAATGTTTCAGCTCATCCTAACAGCATGTGCCCATTGACTTCTTTCATAAGTTTTTATAAAATTCAGGGAAAAGTGTTGAAATTACTGTCTGTGGTAATCAACCATATGTTACACATATAGCCCAGAGATGAAGATTAAAACACTGGACTAGCCCTTTAAGTTTAGCAACCAAAACCTGTCTTTTTCTAACAAAAGCTGCAGTTTTTGCAATAAAAATGTCCCCCAAAGTGATAAAATATTCATATTTTCATCAAATCAGGCACAATCAGTCCCCGCAAAGACCAAAAAACATGTGCTGTGTTCAGGTCAGCTGTGTGTATTTAAATTACAGCGTTGCTTTCCTGATAATTGTTGTACCTAAAGACCACTTTTCAAATTACTGCTGTTGATGCACAAATAACACACCAGAACGCCCACCCACATTAACTCAGACACACACACACTCTCCGGCACACAAAGGCTATTATAAAGTCTCCAGTGAGTCTAACAGCTTATCAACTAATCTGATGGAGTGAGCGTAACTAAGTTACACAGTTCTCAAGGTGAGAGCAGTGCGTGAGCTCAAGTCGTACACAGACCATGATCACATAGTATAAGAGGTTGTTCTTCAGTGGTGAACCGTGACTGTTAGAGCCAGGCCTTCAGTTCAGGCTATAAAGGTCAAAATCTCAGTCAGAAACGAGGAACAAAAAACACCTATATGATAATGCAAATTTCCGCTAGCTCCCCAATGGGATTCTCGCAGTATATTAGCGCTAAATCATTTGCTAAGATGTTTTGCATCATTAACTAATTATTTTTTAAAAACTTCCTATCAAAATGAATATAGCCTCATAGAAAGCAGAAACGAACAAGACAAAGAAATAAATCTTTTGTTGCATTATATTCCAGATGAATAATCACTGATGAATCCTAACTTTAACAACTAAAATATGCAGATATAAATAAATGTTTCATGCCTCATAGTTATTTCAATACTGATTTAAGATGGTCACAACTACGTGATAAAATTACTAACGATTAATCAATTAAAATTTGTGTAGTATAAAGCCGTGTTTAGCAGTCTGACGGTTATCCACAAGGACACTCAAGGCACTAAGCTAATGGTGATTCAAGTTGCTAGATTAAATGTGGGCATTTAAAGCTTGTAACAGATGATACAGCAACATTATCTTACAATTTTACCTCAAAATAACTGCTTCAAAATCATTTTGACGGTATACTGATTTATAATAGTCAGAATGGCGTCTCTATCATTGCTACTTTGGGCTGGAACATCTGCTACAGCACTATGTAACCTTGGAGGAGCATCATGAGACCTCTGGATGCTGCAGATGACACAAAGAAACAATCAAAATTGTTAATGTTATCCTTAGTGTCCATATGCCTGCATGACCCATGTGCACGTGTAGCTGTAACCTTCAGCTCGTCAACAAATGCACATGTACAGCTGTCCATGGGGTGGCGCTCAGAGCATGATTTTGTTTTTATGACAGCGGTGTAAAAATGAAATACACTTCGCAACTGTAGGGGGACCCCAAGAGCAAAAAAATACCAATTCTCACATAATGCTACTTTAACATATACTTTCATAGCAGTCCATGCTTGTCTAGGAATTCCAGGCATTTTGTCTTCACTAAATTGGACCCACCAATCAAAATGTGACTGGTTGACTTCTGTGTTACTTCCTAAGTATGCTAGTAAATGGTAGTAATCTAATGTGTAAGGCTTTCAGTACAACTCCTGAAGTCCTGACCAGTGGGAGAGCTCGCTTGGCTGCATCTGTCTAGATTAACAGTGAAATGAGAGCATCACTGCAATACAGTTTAAATATAACATGCAAGATGAGTATTTTAAATAAAGGTAATTTAAAATTACAGATATGTTTATTTTAGTTCAAAGAAATCATTAGGCCTTCTCTGAAGACCTAGAAGGCCCTGAGGGTTCCTCACTGTGGTTCTCCGGGTTCATTTAACTATTACCATGCTATGCTTTGTTTGCAGAATCCAACAGCAGCAGAAGTCAGTGAGTATTGCTCACAGCGACCTCAGCTACTGAAACATTCACACTTAACAATTCCTTTCACACAAGAATAGGTTCTGGCTACTTTCCCATCACTTCTGGCCTGGCAGTCTTTGCTTCAGAAACACCTGGGGTGTTCCCCAAAGCAGGATTTCTCAGATTAGTCAGATAATTTAAGCCCAAATTCAGGACTCTCCAATAGGAAAAGAGCTTCCTAATGATCTTTGGGCTTAGGTTATCTGGCTAAGTGGGAAATCTTGCTTTGTGAAATAGCCCACTTAGTCATTTGCTAAGATGTTTAGCCTCATTAACTAAACATTATTAAAAAAACTGCCCATCAAAAGTAGCCTCATAGAAAGCTAAAATAAATGAGACAGAGAAACAAGAGAAAGAAAGACAAAGAAATCTTTTGTTGCATTATATTTAAGATCAATAATCTTTGATCAATCCTAACTTTTAAATCTAAAATCATAACTAAACTAAATAACCAAAATTATATCTGCAGATATAAATAACAGTGTTTAGTGACTCTGATGTCTATTTCAATACTGGTCTAAGATGGTCACAACCACTCGAGCAAAATCAATAACTTCATTAAATACATTAAATCAATTTAAATTTGCATTGTTGATGAGCCATCAATGATTGATTCACAACTTCAATGATAAACAGGACATTATAAAGCCGTGTTAAGCAATCTGGAGATTATCCACGGGGCACTCAAGGTGCTTTTCTGTGGCTCACTGAAAAGAGAGGAAACCCACACCAGCAGGATCTCACAAAGGTACATATGTATGAAGTTGAAATTGTGTGTATGTGAAGTAAAACTGTGTATGAAGTGAAAGGTTTTGTTTAACGTGGTCCAGGGGTCTAGGCTGGACAGCTCAGCAGGCAGCTAACAGGCTAACAATCTCCTCCAGTAACATTCAGAGCCGCGCTTTACTGTACAATTCACTGTAAAGCTGCTACATACAAAGTTAATGTCATTAAACTCAGTGTAGGAACTGAGTGAACACCACCACATAACGTTACACTTCCCATAGAAGCGCCAGTGGAAATTAGCATGAGTGTGGCAGTGTCAATTGGGCAAAGAGAGTCTACTTATAAAGGTAATCTGCATTAAACACTGCTAATCACGAGTGTGGCTGTAAAAGTTTCAGGAATTCATTCAAGCATGCATTCAGGTTGACCTTTGTGGTTTTTGTTCATGAACAAACATTTCACCATAAATGTTTGCACACAGGAGCAAATAGTTTGAGGCAACAGACCAGCATGAAAGCACATTCAGTATGAATTTAATAGGAAATCCAATACAGCTGTCAAACACCTATGACATGCACAAGATACAACCTCAGTGAGTTAAGGATGAGGCTCAAATGTTTGCTGAAATAACTTAACCTTTTCGACAGTCAACAGAAACGCTGTGTTGAAAACGTGTTTGTTGCTAGCTGTGCGTGACCACAGCAGTGTTTTCCATCTCTCAGGTTATCTCTGCAATCGATCTGTTCAGGCTTGGAGTTTAGAGGAAATGCAAGAGAAGTCATTTTAATGATTGGAACACAGCCTGAAATGTGAAGGACAGGAAAGGGAGGGAAGGAGATGGACAGAAAAAAAAGAAAAACCTGGGAAGTTAATTTGTAATTAAAACGTTCATTTGTATTCAAGTTATGCCATAAAGCCCTCCCATTTTGCAGCGATAAGCAAAACTAGAAAGTAAACAGGTACTTTGAAATTGCCCTGATGTTTTTGGCACACTGGAAATCTGAGCCTTCAACAAGCATGTGAATGTGGCATAAACTCTTGTATAACAGCCATGAGTCATAGCGTGTTTGCATCTTTCTTTCCTTCACACACGAGTACTTCAGCTTCTCCAATACAAAGAGCGTCGTATTCACTCATCTAATTAAGTCCTGCGATCTTCAGTTTCTTCATTATGTTATGCTGGATGACATACTACAGATAAAGTTACAGAAAACTGTGAAAGAAACTCACAGTAACAGTGCACTATAATGTAATGAATGGCAACAGCAGTGGGCCCAGAACAGAGCCCTGAGGTACACCATTTACCAACATTAATGTGAGTGTAGATCTCCTCTGAAACCGAAAAAATGCGAACGCGAAAAATGCAAAAGGAAAAAAAAACTCATAAATGAAATCACACTCAACACCTCTGAGCTTAACAGACATCTGAGGAATTTCTTGGATGGACAACATGTATCATTTTGGCAATTAAGCAATTTACGCAGCGTGTGAGAAATCTTCAGTGACCAAAAATCATAAAACTCTTCATTCCTTCATGCTCTGGATGAAGAGGGAAAGAACGGACTTTAAACCACATGTTGAACAGCCATCGCAGGGGTGTGTCTGATTTCCCTTCAGCACTGTCAAACAAAGGCACCAGGAAAAAACACTTACAGAGTTACAGAGGTGTCCATTAATGCTCCAAGCACATGTACACTTTCATGCACACGCATTCCTGCTCAGACATGGTCAAGGATCCGAATTACAGAGGAACTCCGCACACACAGCTCACATAAAGCAAGTAAGCGAACGGATGAGGAACTTTTAAGGCTGCAAATGCATTTATGACTCTATCTGACGCTGGAAGGAACACGTGAACCCTCAGCAGTTCCTAAAAATGCGTTATATATCCGTGTGAATAAAAAAAAGCCCCCAAGTGGAAAGGTGTTTCCTTATTGAGGATTACGAAATGTGATCACCACTAAAAGTTAAACGTGTCCATTACAATGCAGTAACAGGACGGTGTGCACGTTGTGTGTTTGGCTTGTTGACAGCTTATCGAGAGCTGTTTCTTCCTGTTTGCTGATGTAAACACAACAATCGACACGTTACAAAAGTCAGTGAGGAAAGCTGTTTCTTTCGAAAGCCCTCCAATCTGGGCTAAAGGTGATCAGGTAATGTGATCTGGATCTCTGCATAGGTTACTGTTTACCTGCCATCCAATATACTGTGTGTGCATGTGTACCATAGCCATGCAGCAGCTTGCCCTTTGAGGACAGAAGCCGCATTCCAGAGAGACAGATAATAATTCTGTAATTCTTCGTTTATCCCTCCTCCTCTCTCCATCTCAGTTTTCCTCTCTCTCTCTCTCTCTCTCTCTCTCTCTCTCTGCTTCCTTATGCCCAGAAGGTCTACAACAGACCTTCCCAAACTTATCTATGACCTCAGTGGAGGCTACTCTTTCACCAACTCTTGCTAAACAATCAAATCAAATACATACAGACTTCAAAAGGCCTGTATGTTCCTCTTAGTAATTATATTTCCTAAAAATTAAAGCCCTAATCACAGCCCCTCCATTCCATCACCACATGCAGTGACGTGAAGATCTGCTCATGTTTCCGACTGTTTCCTCTTAGCAAACGACCAAATCATAACAAAGCCAACTGCATTATTTTGAGTTTGTCTACAGACACGGTGTCAACACCTCAACCACACAAACACAACCAGCAATTGATAAACGCCATTATTTTTTATCTTCACTGTAACTGTGTAACTGTTCAATCTGCCGTCTCTGAGACTGGGACTGGGACTGGAATTGGTATCAGTCACTCAAACTGGGATAAAACGGGATTGCAAAAAAAACTAGGATTGGGATCAGTCACTGGGACTTGGATAAAACTTTGAGATTGGTTTCTACGATTGAGAGATCAGGATCTGGAAGTCGGATCAAGCACTGAGTTTTGGATTAGGTTCTGGTTTTGCGATCAGACTCTGGGATTAGGGTCTCTGGGATTGAGACTGGATGACTCGCTGTGATTGTTATCCACCTCGGAGACTGGGATTATTCTCAAGAAATTGTTTTTACCCTTTGGGATTGGGATCAGTGACATTTTAGGGTTGGTTTCTGAAATTGGGGTCACTTTATGGGATTGGTATCAGCCTCTGGGACTGGGATTATTCTCAAGAATTGAGATTACCCACTGGGATTGAAACTATTCTCTAGGATTGGAATTTGTGATGTGTATTGGGGTTGGTTTCTGGGATTGGGATCTCTTTAGGGGGTCAGCCTCTGGGACAGGGTTTATTCCCAAGGATTGGGGTTGGTTTCTGGGATTGGGATCACAGTCCAGTAGAGGCTTATTTTCTGTGCAGTGACATTTCCCATTGGGAAAGGATTCTGATGGGGAAGCCATATTGCTACGTCTTATTACATATTGCAAGCATTTTAATTACAGTGAAATAACTGCAGAGGTCAAAAATCACAGGTTTGGTTGACGAAGCATTAAATGCAAAGCTGCACTATTAGAACTGATTGCAGTCAAAAGCTAGAGCTTTTTTAAGGAGGACCATTTAGAGTTACTGACTGATGATTAGCTAATCTGGTCTTGTCTGGAGCAGCTGATGATGAAAGCCCATCACTCAGTGGCATTAATCAATCACCTCCAGGGCTTGTGGTCTTAAAGCTCTCCAGAGCAGTAGACGATCATCAGGTGAAGGGATTAAAACCAATCAAAGCCCAGGAAGGCAGGTTGAGATAGCGAGATTCCTCAGTTAGCCAGATAAAAGTCAAGGAGAAGACGACAGGCATGTTTGTAATGGAATGTCCATATTAATGAGGAATCCTGCTTTAGGAAATTTCTCCCAGGTCTTCCTTTAGTTTTTTGTGAATAGACGCACAGAAACGAGCTGCTGTGTCTCATCAAACCTGCAGACAGGTTGGTGTAAAAGTACTCATGAGTGGTCAGTGGGCCGAGCTGCTTAACCCCACTGCACTGGCGCGTTTGTTATTAGGGGTCAAACATGCGTCAGTTTATTACACATAATCCAGAACAACTTATATTTACTTCTACAGCGCAATCCAAACAAATGTGATGGCTGGAAGTATCCTGACTTGCTGGACAGTCCATGGTCTCTACTGAGGCGGAGGGAAAATGTTCCAGCTTTCAGCAGCAAATCCCTCCAGATTCAAACACAGCTGCTGTTTTCTGGCAGGATTCATGTGGAACCAGAATCACACCATTTGCATTTGTCTCTGAATGTGTGATTAAAGGAATAGTTTGATGCCGTTGTGCCCTTACAACAAATTTAGTCTATCAGCCAAGATGTTTCTGATATGTGAAGTACGGATAAAATTCAGGTTTCAAGTGGGGAACCCTGAGGACCACCTAGGCCTTCAGAGGAGGTCTAAGGTCTAAAAAATAAATAAATAAAAAATACATGACATATTTTTAGTTAATTTTTGTAGTAATACTCTTATTTCATTGTTATTTTTGGCTGAAAACAAATGTCATCCAATCAGAACAAAAAGATGGTTCTTCATAAGGTTCTTTAGTAAAGAAAATGGTTCTATATAGAACTATGAACACTGCAAAGGGTTCTTTGCATCCTGAAAGTGTTCTTGAGATTGATGAAGAATGTGCTGTAGATGGTCCTATATAGAACATTTTGAAAAGGGTTCTATATAGCACCCAAAAGGGTTCTTCTATTGTTACAAGCTTGACATTGTAACAGTAGAGGAACTCTTTTTGGTGCTATGTAGAACCATCTACAGCACATTCTTAAGAATGCTTTAATCATGCAAAGGGCTCTTTGAGTGTTCATGGTTCTAAAGAGAACTATTTCCTTTACTAAAAACCCTTTGAAGAACCATTTTTAAGAGTGTAGGTAGATAAAGTCCAAGCGAGCTCTCCCATTGGTTAGGACTTCAGGAGCTGGACTGAAGGCCTTACACTTTACAATTAACTACCAACACAATTAGGAAGTGACAAAACATCGCTCTAGAGCTTCTGGAGGTTCTAGATACGTCACTGACTGTGAATATGAGCCGCAGTGTAAGCAGGTGTGGGTTAGTTGTTAGGAATGTTAAACAGTGGCGGCAGCTCTATGCAGGACTCTTTACTGAAAGAGTCACTTTAACACTGATACAGTCAAGCTCAGATATATGATAATGTCTGTTACAAACGTCTAATAACCTATATGGAACGTCTTTTACAAGCTTCAGATGTTCGTGTTTAATGTAAAACAGCTGAAAACGTAAATGTGCACCAACATTAGCTTAGTGCTAAAATACTACTAGAGTCCCATAGGGGTGCTAGCAGGACTTAGCATTACTGCAGAGTTTTGACATCTATAGCCCAAAACTGAAGGCCTACAGTCTTAAAAAATATGGTTCTTTTGTAAAGGTGGTTCTATATAGAACCAGGTACACTCAAAGAACCATTTAAGCATGTTTGCATGGTGAAATTGTTCTTCAGATTGATGGAAAATGTGCTCTATATGGTTCTATGTAGCACCAGACATGGTACTATTGTTACAGTGTCAAGCTTGTACCAATAGAAGAACCATTTTGTTTGTGCTTTATACCATTAAGCATGCAGATGGTTCTTTGAGTGTATGGTTCTATATATAACCATTGTCTTTACTAAAGAACCTTTGAAGAACCATCTATTTCAAGAGTAGATCTGATAGTCACAGTTCACCACTGTAGATAAACTATACAGTTTCAAAAACCACATAAACAGGTTTATTAGAGCGACTTCACAAATTCAGTCACACAGCTGAATGTTTATTGTGGGGTATAAGCTTCCACTGCCTGTTAGCTCCACTAGCCTTGTAGATCCAGTGCGAAACTATCCTAAAACCAAGCATGTCTTAGCCGATCGACTACATTTGGGCTCAGTTGTGCAAAAAAAAGGGGTTTGCACAAGGTGCCGCAGGAACATAATGCCACACACACACACACACACACACACACACACACCCGTACCAGCTCCGGGGGAGACTCCTGACTCCACACACACCTGTAGGTTGCGCAACTCACCTGGAATCTCCACAGAAACAAGCCCGTACACGGCCGACAGACGGGTACAGACACACCCTTTCACAACAATACACTCACAATATCTCTCGCTCTTCCTCTGTCCCCAGCACACACACACACACACACACACACACACACACAGAGTCATGTGCAAAAGTTTGAGCACCCCTCTTTATCTGTGTTTATTTGCTCTATTTATTTTTTGCTGTTTAACAGCAAAAAAAGAAAACAAAATCCAAAAAATCTGGCAAAACTTTTGCACATTCCAAATATTATGTATCATTTTTTCCAATATGTTCAATTGAGCAAATAAACATTAACTGTGTATTAAGATGTGCAGAGGATTGTTCGATATGTTAACTTTATTTACACTTACAAAATCAACAACGTGTCATTTGACCGGGGTGCCCAAACTTTTGCACACGACTGTACATACAAGACATTCTCACGAAAATGATGACAGGTCACAGTCATCGGGCAGATAATTCAGTAGGTAATCTGAGCTCTGTATGGTCCCACACATGGTCATATACGTTTTTTAAAATGTACATAAAAGGCCTGAAAACCTTTTTTATTCAATGTTTATTTTGCCGAAATAGGGTTTGGAATACATTTTGGAATGAAATAGTGCATCTGGAAATATGTGGAAAAATCCATACATTTCTTTTCTGTATGGAACAGCAGAAAGTTACTATACTACGAGTACTAATACAGAGTTAAAGTTTAAAAAGAGTTTAGAAATGAAATGAAAGTTGCAGATAAATGTCTGTTTTAGTTCTCAGAAGTCATTAGGCCTTCTATGAAGACCTGGCAGGCCCTGAGGGCTCTGCACTGACCAACACTTTCATTTTCCACAAAAATGTCTCTTCTGTTGCTGTTTGAGGTCACAAACCGAACTTCATTTGGATTCTGTTCAAGTGTGCATGAATGAGATGCTTCAGACGCCTCTGAAACTTTTGCCTTGATTAAAGTGCTAAAAAACAGCTTTTCTCACTCAGTTTTCTGCTCTTTCCTCAACTCAGCCAAGACAATTCTGGTGTCTGAAGTTTGCTTCTTTAGTTTTAGCCCTGGAGCTACGAGGCTAATGTAGCTAACAAGCAATGAGAGCTTATGTACACCAATTAGCATCATGCTAACTGCATCACAGATTTGCCTAAAATCACGTGAAGTCATTAATCAGCTCTATTAGAGGTTATTTATTTGGTTATCAATAAAAATGTAATAAAACAACAGACAAGGTTCAGGCGCTTAGCTCCACTACATGCTTTCGTCCGTTTATGTAGATAAAAAGTTCAGAGCAAATCTATTGAAGCAAACTTCAGACACCACATGTCTTGGGGCGACGTGTAAATTAGATTTTTCACCAATTTATCCACTTAAAGACTTTGTTTGCCCCTTGTTTTCCAATAGAAGGTTGAAGTCCAGAGTCCCCTAAAGGTGTTTGGGCGGTAGGATCCCCTTCTTGAACGAATGCGACCCCTCGGCTCAGGTTAATGTACAATCCCCCTCAGGCAGAATCAGCCAGACAACACAGTCTCATAGAGCTCCTTCTTCCTTTTAAACTTCTTCCAGCTGCACTGTTTATAGTGTTAAATATTATCTGTTTAGTCTCAACAGTTCATATTTTACAGATTATAAAAATGTCAGTTCCTTATTTTTTCTTATTCCCGAAATTTATGATCTGAATGCACCAACGCAAAAGTACAATGATGTTGTTTTAGTTGTACCAATAAAGCACCATGAGCAGAACTAAAGTGATCTGCATTAAACTGAATTCAAGTAAACTGAACTTTAACAAACGAAACTGCCTTGAATTGAAATGAAAGGAACTCATTCAAACAGAGCTGAACAGAGCAGCAACAAACTGATCAGAACCAGATCAATCAAACCAATTTGAAACAAACCTATGAGTTGAGCTGAACTGATTTGAATTGAATGGAACTGGATTGAACTAAATAAAACCGAACTGATGCAAACCGACTTGACTGAAACTGAATTGAATTTAAGAGACTTGAATTTAATTCAACAGAATTGGATTGAAATTGACTGAACTACATTGACTTGAACTGAACAGAATTTGATTGAAGTGTACAGAACTGAAAAAAACAGAACTCAAATATATTGACTTAAACTGAACTGAATATAATTAGATTTAAGTAAACTGAATTAAACTGAACAGAAGTTGAACTTGAACTGAGCCGAACGAGCTGAACTTGACCTGAACTGAAATAAATTGAACAGAAATGTGTTGAAATGAATTCCTCTAAACTAAAGCAAACCGACTTAAACTGAATTGACTTAACCAAAACTAGATTTAAGTGAAGTGAACTGAACAAAATTGAAGTGAATTGAACAGAATACTAAACTAAACTGGACTTATGTAAACTGACTTGATCTGAACAGAATAGAATCAAACAGACCTGAATTGAACTGAACAGACCTAAGATGCAAGTGAACTGAATTGAATTAAACTGAACTGGATTAAATTCACTTGACCCAAACTGAATTGAAGAGAATTGGGTTGCAGTGAACTGATCTGAATTGGACACAATTGGAATGAACTAAAGTAAACTAAATTAAACTGAAATGAAGTGAACTGACTTGATTAGAACTGAACTGAATTGACCAGAACTGGATTCAAGTGAATTGAACAGAATTAAACTAGGCTGCACTGATGTAAACTGACTTTGCCTGAACTGAGTGAATGGAAACAGACTTGAGTTGAATTGAACAGAATTGAGTTGAAGTGAACTGAATTAAACCGAACTGACCTGAAATAAATTGACGTGAGCTGAACTGAACAGGAATTAAACTGAACAGAAGTAAATTGACACAAACTGAATTAAACTGATATGAACTGATCTGAATTAAACTGAACTGAACTAAATTGCCGTGAACTGAACTGAATTAAACTGAACAGAAGTAAACTGACACGAACTGAATTTAACTGATATGAACTGATCTGAATTAAACTGAACTGAACTAAATTAAACTGATGTGAACTGAACTGAATTAAACTGATGTGAACTGAGCTGAATTAAACTGAATTGAACTAAATTAAACTGATGTGAACTGAATTGAATTAAACTGATGTGAACTGATGTGAACTAAATTGATGTGAACTGAACTGAATTGGACAGAACTGACATAAACTGGCACGAACTGAATGGAACTGAACTGAATTAGACTGAACAGAAGTTAAATTAACTGAAGTGAACTGATTTAACTTCAAATGAATTCATCTACACATCTGTAAATTTAACCACCAACATAAGTGGAAAAAGTGGAAAAAACACTTTTTAAACACTTTCAGCAAGAAATTGACCACCAGCGAACTTTATAACCTTTATATCTCTTCTTTAATCACTTTAATCAGCTCCAGCTCACAGCAGAGCAGCTACACCTTCTTCAAAAGAGTAAAGAAAACTAAAGCACTAAAGTCTGGACTCGTCTATCAGGAGAGAAAAGCTGCCGCACACATACAAGAGCAGATTCCCACACGGTAAGAAAAGCAGGTTTCGATAGACTGAAACTAAAACAAGTTTGTGGGGTTTGTTGAGGACTGAAACTAAAACTACACACTCAAACGAAGTGTCTACAGTGTCTACAGCCTCCGTGACAGCAACACAGAGACATAAAGGTCTACCAAACTTAATGTGAACAAGTTTAAACTCGACTAATCCCAGACGAAACTCAGCTGAGCTCTTACCGTTCAGTATGATTGAGAATATCCTGTTTTCCTTAAAGTCCTAAAGTCCTACTCTCCCTGGGAAACCTGCAGGTGAGCCATTTCCATGTCCACAAGTTCAGGTCAGCTCCCTCTGAGAGTTCTCTCACATCCTGCTCTCTGTGCCTCTGATCTCTTACACTGAGCTGTTAAAGTCCACTCTGTTACCTGAGGCTCCACCAGGTGGGAACAGAGGGGAGGGCCCAGTCCCTGTGATCAGAGCTGCTGCTCTCTGTCACCACCTGCTGGAACTAATCCATACATACACTGAAATTCTGTGTTCAATAAATCATCTTACAGTTTCTGCAGCAGATTAAAAGCCCTGTATTTACATTCTTCACACATATTTCCTCTATTAAAAATCTCTTTTAAAGATTATTAATAATAACAACAACAATCATGACAATAACTTTATTTAAGTGGCACCTCTTGAAGATAATATATGTATATAGTTGTTGTTGGAACAAAACCTCATATCCCTCATAAATAGTTAACTTTGCAGGAGAAGTCATGTAGGTCTACATAACCAGACTTTTTTCCAAGTAATTCTGATCTGTTTCTTTTGGTCTGTTCTTCTTACACAATGTAAACAGCAACAGGCGTCTACAAATTATGTCAAAAACTGAAAAGGCAAGTTTATTTATATAGCACCTTTCATACACTGCTGTCATATAAGGGCTTTACAAATGAGAAAATACAGTCAGAAAATACAGATTTGTTTAAAAAAAGTAAACAGGAATAGAAATTAATTAAACATTATTAAATCATGATTAAAACATTAGATTTGAAGGAAAAAAATCCTTACATTAAAAAACAAGGATGGTTAAGAAATCAAATAAAAGAAAATAAAAAATAATAACAATATATATATATATATATGTGTGTGTGTGTGTGTGTGTACATATGTACACACACAGGGTTTATTTTCTTATTTTACTGAGCCCCAGCTGTGAAACCACATAATCAAAAGCGCTTACCCTCAGTGGTGTGACATCATCACATAGGTGGGCGGGGCAAGCATCACATAGGAAGTTGGCCCAGCGAAGCATGAGGTGAGGAACTTTAGCTAGTTTATATCATAAGGTTGTAAAATTGTCGTAGCTAATTTACTCCACAAACGTTTAATGGAAACATTAATATGATGTAATATCACAACAAAATCAGTCAGAAATGTGTTAATGTCGTGTTTTTACTTTTGGAATTTGTTCTTATTTTGTCTCATAGTCGTCGTTATGCCCCTGTTAGGAGTTCCGGGTCTGAGCTCCGTTAGGGTTTTCGAAAAATCGCCTCTAGCGCCCCCCTGTGTTAAATAAACATGTTCAGAACCCGATACGTTCTGTCCTGTGTACATTCTTCTCCCGAACATCACTGGATCCTCTGAATTACGAGGTCGTTAAAGAGCTATAATACTAATATTGCTAAGTGCTAAAGCTACTGCACATCAATTTGATGTCACTAAGCTACACTAAACTAAGGCGGGCTGTGCCGCTGCTCTGACGAGCTGAGCTACCTTATCGAAATGTTCTACTGTAGCGCTTAATTACAGGTATACCCGTAAATAAAACCCATGGGTGGGATATTCTGATAGGCTAACACTCCTTATCAAAAATACTTTCCGTGTTAAACTACGAGGCAGAATTTCGCTTCTTTTTTTCGCAGCTTCTTGTTTGAATGTTCCCGTTCCACCTTAAATGGTGCCGCAGCTGTGACTAGCTATCACAAACATT
Source organism: Colossoma macropomum (assembly GCF_904425465.1). Taxonomy (NCBI): domain Eukaryota; kingdom Metazoa; phylum Chordata; class Actinopteri; order Characiformes; family Serrasalmidae; genus Colossoma; species Colossoma macropomum. The sequence goes on from NW_023495325.1 coordinate 59,611, forward strand.
AGCAAACGAGTCAAACTGACCTGTCGGTTCTGAGAAACAGCAAAAATAAGTTAATGTCTCTCAGCTGTTCAGCGGAAATAGAGAAACCTCCTCATATCAGGCCTTTCAGCCCTCCATGAAGCTGAACTCAGCTTCTTTTTCGCTGCTGCTTGTTTGAATTTACCCGTTCCACCTTAAATAGCGCAGCAGTCCAGAACGTGACTGCTGCACCATTTAAGGTGGAACGGGAAAATTCGAACAAAAGCTGGCGAATGTCCTCAGAAAAATGTTCCCAGCATTAAAATAATAATGAGGATATTCTGAGAGCCTAAAACAGTTTATCAGGGTGAGCAGTGATCAATAAGCTGAGTCTGTACTGGATCAGCCCGAGTTCAGGTTCGTCTGTAGAGCTTTTCAAATCCAGCTAAAAGGAGAGATCTATCGGGTTTCAGTGAGCATCAGGTGAAGAACAGAGAACTGCTGATTTTATTCTGACTCCTTTTCATTTCCCCTCAGGCTGAACATGGAAATGTTTACTACCAAAACCTGCTAATGGAGGCTGCCAGTCTAATGACGTGAATGACCTCGTAATTCAGAGGATCCGGTGGTGTTCGAGAGGAGAATGTTCTCAGGACAGAACGTATCGGGTTCTGAACATGTTTATTTAACACAGGGGGCGCTAGAGGCGGTTTTTCAAAAACCCTATTCATTCTGGTCATAGAGAAATGGAGCTCAGACCCGGAGCTCCTAATATGGGCATAAGAGCACGACGACTCCAGAATGACCACATGACTACAGTGGTCTGTTCATCCAAACACAGAGTGGTTCTGGGCTATTGGGTAAGTGTGGTTCTGGGTGATTGGGTCAGAGCTAAAAGCCTTCGCTAATGAAGAATGGAAGTAGAGAACCACTGTGTGAGCTCTGTGTGCTCTACATTAGTGGTTCCCCACCTCTCCACGTGTGTGGACCCTAACCAACCACCGAAGTGTTCGTGGACCAGCTGGATTTTCTAGCTGTTTTAAACCGAGTAAACAGTCTGCCCCAATACACTAACCACGCCGAACCTCACAGTGAGCTTAGCCTTGACCTCTGAACCCGGCCTGACACATCCTGAGTACATAACATCTTCAGAATTACAGAAATTTGTTGGTCTAATTTTTAAAATTTATGTTAGATAAACTCAAAAACTCCAAAACTGTCCTAGTCAGCCTTATTTCACCTTAAAGAAGATCACAATTAAATATGATATATAAGATCATAACATTAAACACTGTAAAGTGAAAAAAATAAAGAATAAATCAAAAAGCATTAAATAGAAAAATGAGAACATTAAATAAACAACAAACAAATATTTTGCATATTTCTCTAGTCTATTTATTTTATATACTACTTTTCAGATACATTGATGTTTATATAAAGACTAATAAATGATAAATTCTAGACTTGATTAAAAAAAAGTCTGGTGAGCCAATTTTACAGTGTGTTTGTTTATAATTATTTGCTTTTTTAACCAGCCTGGTGAATTATTTACTACTTTATTTTTTTGTTATAAAAACATTTTTATTATTAGCGAAGAATCGTTTAAAGTTTTCGACATCAGATTAACAGCCGTGTTTTTATAATCTTACTCAGATTTAATCTTCTAAAGCTTCTGATCAAAAGCAGTTACAGAAAGTGAAAGTGCTGATCAGATCATTAATCACTTAATCATCAATAACTGAAGAGGATCAATGAGACCAAAGAGCAAAGCAGTGTGAACTGCAGCTTCATCATCAACATGATCAAAAAGGTATGAACCGTTTTTTTAAAGCCGGTTTTCCTGTTAGTGCTGCTGCCGTTAACCATGTGAGCTCCCTAACATAAACAAACAAACAAATGAATAAACAAATAATATCAGTTATTAAAATAGCTATGAGATGAAAATGTAGAGTAAGACTGAAACAAAACGGATAAATTTTTTTTTTTAATAAGTTTTTCAACTTTATTTTTTGTTTAAAGGTTCTGTCAACAAAACAAAAAAAATGCTAAATAAAAGTTATGTTATATAAATAAATACAATTGTATTGCTCTGAGGGTCTGAGCTGGGGGTGCCCACGTTCACACAAAGGGTTAACCCTTCAGCTGTTGGGCAAAGTGGTCAATATAAATGAATCAGAATAAGTTTTTTAATTACCTAATAAAACAAATGATTCAATTTGGGATTTTAGGTTTGACTCACTCGAAAAGTTAAATTAAAATAATTTGAATTTGTAAACGTGTTTACGTTGATCTAACATGCAGTGTTCAGTGTCTTCAGTACACTGAACTGGCTGGTTTGTTCATCAGTGCTTAACTTAATTTTTTCAGGAGAACAGGTCGCCTCAAATTTTTTAAACTACGTGAACTCAGTTTGTCTGTTTTTCCCATGAATATTTCTAATCGGTATTTCAGTTGAATGGACTCAAAAAGAAAACTAAGTTAGAATTACTGGGCAAAGTAACTGGTGCAACAACAAAAAGAGTTAATCAAGCAGCTTTTTCACAAATTGACACTTTAAGTTATGCTAATTCAAGTTTTTGTTACACATTACTTAACTTTTTTGAGGTAACCGGCTTAAATTCAGCTTATCTGGGATTACAGTGAAGTGACGGAGGGTTAAAAGCGTTTTATAAATGTTTTTATTTGCTGTTTATATCTGTAGTGTAGCTCATTTAGGTGACTGATCTTGTACATCATGACTGTCCAGAGAAAAACGTGTATCTCCAAAACAGTAACTTTACAGCAGTGGCCAAAAACATTCCTAGCTTTTGATGTTAATCAGTGTAAAGACATTTTATTTCTATCGGCCCATTCAATTTTGACACTGAGTAAAAGAGCTACTGAGCTCAAAAGGCTAAAAAATAGATATTTTTCTTTTGTTTATTCATTCATTTATTTATTTATTTATTTATTTAGTCCATCATGCTACACTGATGCATTATATTTTCTCTTTTTTGTAAATTTTAGTTTGAAGATTCCTACATTTTCCTCCAAACCAAAAACATTTGGCAAATAAATAAATAAATAAATCAGTGTTATAAATAAGCTGCTATGTTCTGTGGCGTCACCCGACTTAAGCAGCAGAGATGGATAAACCTAAATATAACTGAGATCATAATCCTAAATATAACCGAGTACACCCCCCCCCATCGCCCCCCCACCCCCTTTCCAAGACTGAGAAGAATATTAGGGGGGGGGTCTCTAAATGTCTTGCTGTGAGTATTTATAAACACAAACAGTTCAGACTCGGCGAGTGTTTTCCTGTGGGCTGTTTCTGTTGACTTTCTGGAGAAATGTGCGCTGAAAGGTGCGTAGAAACTTCGTTTAGTTCAGTCAGGAAGGATTCAGTCTGCAGTGATTTCATACCAAACCTTCTACTTCAGTACTTCAGTGATTAAAGCGATCGTGTTTCTCTCAGCTCCGTTTCAGTCTGCAGTGTTCGGGTTATTTGGGTTTAGTTTCAGCTCCTGGTGCTGTTAACCAGTTAACCAGCAGTTAGCCAGATAAATTAAGCCCCAGTTAAGGACTGTCCAGTAGGACAGAGTCCTTCAGCTCTTTTCTTTTTGGACAAGCTTGACTTTGGATTATCTACACTCTTAAAAAAGAAGGTTCTTCTGAGGTTCTTTAGTAAAGAAAATGGTTTAATTTAGAACCGTGAACACTCAAAGAACCAATTGCATGATCAAATGGCTCTTTGCATGGTGAAGTGGTTCTTCAGATTGCTGAAGAATGTGTTCTACATGGTTCTACAAAGAACCTTTTTGAAAATGGTTATATATAGCACCAGGCTTGACATCATAACAATAGAAGAACCCTTTTTGGTGCTATATAGAGTTGTATATAGCGCATTCTCCACCAATCTGAAGAACTTTGCACCATGCAGAGAACCCTATAAGCATGCAAATGGTTCTTTGAGTGTTCATGGTTATATTGAACCATTTTCTTTACTAAAGAACCCTTGAAGAACCATCTTTTGTAAGTGTGTATCGAAGCTGAGAAATCCTTTTTTGTGAAATACTCAACTCTACTGCTCCACTGTTCATTCTCTCTCTTTTATTTTGCGCTCTCAGAACTTGTTGTGGAACCCTCAAGGGTCCATCTCAGTACCTTTAGTCAGGGAACATAACTGAACCATAATCCACTGAAATGATATGTTCTAAGCTGTACTGACTCCACACACCCCGTCTCGTCTCCAGGACTTTATTTTGCTGTTCTGTTTAAAACATTCGGTTATGAAAAGGTACAAATACGAACTTTTCACCTGGAAAAACTTATTTAAGGTTCACAATCAGACCTTAAAACCACTGTTGGAGCTTTGAGGGAACATTTACACTGTTTGTACTTTGATGAATGAGAAATGTGCCTGAACAGAACCTTTATTACTAACAATGTAGATGAAAGGAGAGAAATAAAGTCAAGCAGACTTCTGTTCCTGTACAGACTCTCCGTTTGTCAGCTGCTTGTTCGAATTTCCTGTTCCACTTTAAGTGGTGCAGCGAGGCCTCTCACACGTTACATGACAGCAGTTATTTGAGATGACCGCGGTTATTTAAGGTGGATGTAAACATTTTCCACCGTCATGAAAAGAAATAAAAATAAAATAAAACAGTAAATTCATTCACCGAGAAACACCAGCAAGAGGATAGTGGGCCGCTGTTGGCCCGCTAATGGCAAAGCTGGTGGTCTGCTGGCATTTTGCTCAGCATTTTCCAGGCGGCCCACTGATATTTAGGCAGAGTATTAGACATAATTCCTCTTATCATCACTCATATTTCCCTCACAGTCCAATTTACTCATTTCTCCTTCCTTCTTTTCTTTAGTTATACTTTGTAAATTAGTAAATAATTTTAATCCAGCGCAGTGTCAGCAACATTTTCTAAAAAATCATTTTATATTAGGTCATTATTTTTTCACTCAGCTGTTTGTAATATTTATCTTAGTTTATTTTCCAAAATAAAAGTCTCTGTGAATTTAAAATTGAGGAGATTAAAAACTAGTTAGATCTTGAGTGCAGGACAGTAATCTGGGTGGTCCGAGGGGGGACCAGCAGTGGTAAACAGTCAGCGGGGTGCCGACCTTATCAAGCCAGTGGAGTGGTATATGCTCGTTATCTGAGTAGAACCACTGCCTTCACTAAAGAACCCTTGAAGAACCGTCTTTATTAAGAGTGCAGCATAGCTCTCAAGAAGTTGTCTGCCGCGTTTACTGTTAAGAGTGAATGTTATTCTTTGTTCTAGGTGCCTCACAAACGTTGAGATGATGTTGGAGAAGGAGGAGGAGGACGCTGTGAAGCCGGAGGACCAGATGGAGCAGAAGAGAGGAGAAGATACACGCTGCAGTGGGAGAGGTAAAGAGGAGGAGTCAGAAAGGAGGTGTTTAGTGGAGCAGGATGATGGTGCAGAGAAGAATGCTGGTCATGCTGTTGCAGGTGGACGTCTGGTCTGGGACAGTCCTACCGGCAGGAGGTTTGGGGGTCTCCCCGCGCAGTGGTCTGTCGGGCAGGATGTGGTGAACGTGTTTGAGCGTTGTTTGGAGGAGGTGGAGCGCCTCCAGCTCAGACGGGACACCCTGGTACAGGAGCTGCTGGCATTAGAGCGCCCCCTGCAGGCTCAGCTACAGGACCTGCGACTGCAGCTCACACACGCGCGCAGCCGCCTCTCACACGCAGAGCTGCACAAACACACGCTGCAGGAGGAAGTGATGCGCGTGAAGAGGAAACTGTTCACCGTGATGAGAGACTGCATCCAAACCCAGATCAGCCTGGCAGCGCAGAAGTACGAGGTGGAGCAGTTCGGCTTCATACAGGTAACATACAGAACTCAGCAATGGGTCAGTGGTCTGTGTTTTTATGTCCATTTTTTATCATTGAATAATATAATAAGTTCATAACACACGTGACGCTATTCTGCAATACCTTCTTTATCTGAATGCAGTGCATCAAAATAAAAATAACGTTACACCTCCATATATGACTAAAGAACTATTAAAAAGAGTAATTTGTTCAAAATGTTTAAATAAAATAGTTTGCATAATTTTAACTTTGAAGTCTTTAAAATTATAACATTGCAAAATAGACCACCTCATTCGCCAGAACAAGGTGGGGGTTTCTAATAAAGTGGCCAGTTAGTGGAAGCACAAGGTGGGTGTTTCTACTAAAGTGGCCAGTTAGTGGAAGCACAAGGTGGGTGTTTCTAATAAAGTGGCCAGTTAGTGGAAGCACAAGGTGGGTGTTTCTACTAAAGTAGCCAGTTAGTGGAAGCACAAGGTGGGTGTTTCTAATAAAGTGGCCAGTTAGTGGAAGCACAAGGTGGGTGTTTCTAATAAAGTGGCCAGTGAGTGGAAGCACAAGGTGGATGTTTCTAATAAAGTGGCCAGTGAGTAGAAGCACAAGGTGGGTGTTTCTAATAAAGTGGCCAGTGAGTGGAAGCACAAGGTGGGTGTTTCTAATAAAGTGGCCAGTGAGCGGAAGCACAAGGTGGTGTTTCTAATAAAGTGGCCAGTGAGTAGAAGCACAAGGTGGGTGTTTCTAATAAAGTGGCCAGTGAGTGGAAGTGCAAGGTGGGTGTTTCTAATAAAGTGGCCGGTTAGTGGAAGCACTAGGTGGGTGTTTCTAATAAAGTGGCCAGTTAGTGGAAGCACAAGGTGGGTGTTTCTACTAAAGTAGCCAGTTAGTGGAAGCACAAGGTGGGTGTTTCTAATAAAGTGGCCAGTTAGTGGAAGCACAAGGTGGGTGTTTCTAATAAAGTGGCCAGTGAGTGGAAGCACAAGGTGGATGTTTCTAATAAAGTGGCCAGTGAGTAGAAGCACAAGGTGGGTGTTTCTAATAAAGTGGCCAGTGAGTGGAAGCACAAGGTGGGTGTTTCTAATAAAGTGGCCAGTGAGCGGAAGCACAAGGTGGTGTTTCTAATAAAGTGGCCAGTGAGTAGAAGCACAAGGTGGGTGTTTCTAATAAAGTGGCCAGTGAGTGGAAGTGCAAGGTGGGTGTTTCTAATAAAGTGGCCGGTTAGTGGAAGCACTAGGTGGGTGTTTCTAATAAAGTGGCCAGTTAGTGGAAGCACAAGGTGGGTGTTTCTAATAAAGTGGCCAGTGAGTAGAAACACAAGGTGGGTGTTTCTAATAAAGTGGTCAGTGTGTGAAAGCCCAAGGTGGGTGTTTCTAATAAAGTGGCCAGCTAGTGGATGCACTAGGTGGGTGTTTCTAATTAAGTGGCCAGTGAATAAAAGCACAAGGTGGGTGTTTCTAATAAAGTGGCCAGTGAGTGGAAGTATAAGATGGGTGTTTCTGATAATATGACCAGGGGGTGTAAATATCTTCCACCCCCCTTGTGCGTCTGTTGTGCAGGAGGAGCTGCAGGATGAGGTGCTGCAGCAGCTTCAGGAGTTAATGCAGATGCCTGAGGACCAGCAGATCAGACTGGCCACTCTGAGGGAGCGGCTGCAGGGTCAGCACCGTCCACGGGCCGCCAGTGACCTCTCCCACTGCCGCCGGGCCTCAGCTGACCTCTCACGCTACACACGGGCCAGCATGAAGAGCCTGGAGGAGTGGTGAGAGTAACGCAGGAATAAAGCTAATTAAAGGTGTAGTTTGCAGAAAAAACAGTACAGTTTCTAAAACTTTGTCAGAACTGTGTGACCACCTTTGAACTAAAGGATCCACATATGGTCAAACATTGCTGATGATCAGTAAGGAAGTCTAAGCACAGTAGGAGAGTGTACACATTAATTAAACAGTAGACCAGCAGTAGATCACATTTTACCCCTCACCTCAAAGGTAGTCAGTCAGCCAAGACATGTTAAAGCTGAAAAAGCAAACTTCAGACAACAAACACGCCTTGGCTGATTTTCAGTGGGCAGGCAGTCATAAAGCTCACTGTAAATCAGGACAGGATGGTGTATGTGCTGTAGGTATGAGCCGCGCTTGCTGGCCTTGCTGAGGAGGAAGCAGGCGAGTGAGGACACTCTGAGGAAGAGCCGGGAACTCGGGCAGGACCTGAAGAAACGTCTGGAGCCGCTGAGAGAGGAAGGCAGGCGGATGGAGCTGGAGAGAGAACAGCTGCAGCAGAGGATCAGTCTGATGGAGGAGGAGAAGAGAGAGAGAGTAGCACAGCACAAGGTGAGGACAGAGAGAGAGAGAGAGAGAGAGAGAGAGAGAGAGGTGATGATGATGGTGGTAATAATGATTGTGATTATGGTGATAGTAATAATTTGATGCTGATGGTGGTAATTATGATGGTTATTATAGTGATAATAATAATGATGACGGTGGTAATAATTGTGATTATGGTGATTATAGTGATAATATAATGGTGGTGATAAAAATGGTGGTGATCGTGATAGTAGGGTGGTGGTAGTGATTATACTGATGATGGTGACATCATGGTAGTGTTAATGATTGTGGTGGTGATAATGAAAGTGATGGTGATAGTGATGATCATGATGATAGGTGGTGGTGATTATACTGATGATGGTGACATCATGGTAGTGTTAATGATTGTGGTGGTGATAATGAAAGTGATGATGGTGATAGTGATCATGATGATAGGTGGTGGTGGTGATTATGGTGAAGATGGTGATGAAAGTGGTTATACTAAAAGTAATGATTGTGGTGATGGTGGTGACTGTGATGATGATAGGGTGGTGGTGGTGATGATGGTGATGAAAATGATTGTGGTGGTTATAATGAAAGTAATGATGGTGATGGTTGTGGTAATGGTGGTGATGGTGGTGATTATGGTGACGATTGTCATGAAAATGATTGTGGTGGTTATGATGAAAGGTGATGTGGTGACTGTGATGATGGTCGGGTGGTGATGATCATGGTAATGCGATGTTGGTGATTGTGGTGGTGATAATGAAAGTGATGGTTGTGATGGTGGTTATAATGAAAGTAATGGTGGTGAAGGCGATGGTGATTGTGACGATAGTAGGGTGGTGGTGATTATGGTGATTGTGGTGGTGATAATGAAAGTGATTGTGATGGTTGTGGTGATGGTGGTGACTGATGATAGGGTGGTGGTGGTGATTATGATGATGATGGTCATGAAAATGATTGTGGTGGTTATGATGAAAGTGATGATGTTGATGGTGGTGACTGTGATGATGATGATAGGGTGGTGGTGGTGATGATGGTGATGAAAATGATTGTGGTGGTTATAATGAAAGTGATGATGGTGATGGTGGTGACTGTGATGATCAGGTGGTGGTGATGATGGTGATGATGGTGATGGAAATGATTGTGGTGCTTATAATGAAAATGATAATGTGATGGTTGTAACGGTGGTAACTGTGATGATGATAGGGTGTGGTGGTGATGATGGTGAGAAAAATGATTGTGGTGGTTATAATAAAAGAAATGATGGTGATGTTTGTGGTAATGGTGGTGACTGTGATGATAGAGTGGTGGTGGTGGTGATTATGGTGATAGTGTTCATGAATATTATTGTGGTTGTTATAATGAAAGTGATGTTGGTGAGGGTGATGATGGTGATTGTGATGATGGCAGGATGGTGCTGATTATGGTGATGTGGTGGTGATAATGAAAGTGATTGTAATGGTTATGGTGATGGTGGTAAGTGATGATAGGGTG
>NW_023495326.1:0-114717 GCF_904425465.1 Colossoma macropomum
GACACAGATATAGAGACAGAGAATTTGATGCGTGGGCGAGTTTGTGGAGCCCAGAGAGTTAAACGTTCTGTGATTGTGTTCCAATAGCTCTTCTGTCAGTTCAGACCAGATGGGGTAGCCTTCTTCACCCTCACACACTGATGACGGTATATATGTTATATATGATATATACACTCAGTTGGAACGTGCAGGCACTGCTGCTCTCACTGGACGTTGGTGATGAAAATGGGAAACTGGAGATCAGATGACCTTGTTTACGTTCTGTGTTTAAAATGATATCACTGGATTATCAAAAGTAATAAATACATTCTGATGGAGATTGATATTGTGGCTACTCATTTCTATCTCTCTCTCTCTTTATCCCTATCTCTCTCTCTCTCTCTCTCTCTCTCTCTCCATTCATCTTTTTTTCTCTCTTTCTGTGAGTGACAGTCTAATTCCAACACCAGCACAGGAGACAGATGGAGCGTCTTAGAAATAAGTGATGAAAATAGAGAGTGATAGAAAGATAGAGAGAGAGAGAGAGAGAGAGAGAGAGAGAGATACAGAGAGATAGAGAAAGAAAACGAGAGACAGAAAGAGCAAGAAAGACCGAGTGAGAAAGTGAGGGCGATGGAGAGAGAGACAGAGAGAGAGAGAGAGAGAGAGAGAGAGAGAAATTGATCTTGTAATTCTCGTTCTTTCACCTCCAGGTGTGTTTGATGAGGAAAAATCAATTTACTGCTGGAACAAACACACACACACACACACACACACACATACACACACACACACACACACACACAAACACACACATATACACACACACACTCTTTGATTAATGAATGTGTGTGTTTCAGTGTATTTGGTAGCTAATACGCTCCAATGCACACAAAACTGCTGACCGGGCTAATGCTAATGCTAATGCTAACGCTTCTGTTAATTCCACTGCTAACTCTGCAGTTAGCGCTGCTATCTAACTGTGATGTCTTAAGTTCAGTAATATAACAGTGTCATGCGATTATTTTGGTTGACTGTGATAACAGATGTCACAGTGTTTGATGTTACGACAGCTTATGTCACGTGCCAGTTTTTGCTAACATTATGACATCTGTAACGATGATTACCGGTACTGGTCCATCCAGCTCTATCAGAGCATGATGGGTAGTTTAGTCGGGCGTCAAACGACAACAGAAGAAGCCGAAATCAGCCTGATTCTGAAATTCAGTCTGCCCAGATCAGGCTTTTCACTGTTTCTGGACCAAGTGTCCCGGGTGGTGGCTAAAGTGTTGCTAGGCTGTTGCTATGTTATCAAAAATGGTTGCCAAAGTGTTGCTAGGCTGTTGCTATGTTATCGAAAGTGGTTGCTAAGGTTTTGCTAGGCCGCTGCTATTTAATCCTAGGTGGTTGCTAATTTTTTGCAAGGCTGTTTATATTTTATCGAAAGTGGTTGCTAAGGTGTTGCTAGACTGTTGCTATGTAATCTTAGGTGGTTGCTAATTTTTTGGTAGGTTGTTCCTATTAAATCCTAGGTAGTTGCTAAAGTGCTGCTAGGCTGTTGCTATGTTATTGAAAGTGGTTGCTAAAGTGTTTGCTAGGCTGTTTCTATGTTATTGAAAGTGGTTGCTAAAGTGTTTGCTAGGTTGTTGATATGTTATTGAAAGTGGTTGCTAAAGTGTTGCAAGGCCGTTGCTATGTTATCCCGGGTGGTTGCTAATCTCCTATTTGTGGATTTTTATTTTTTGACACCATTTGAACATGGCAGCTGCCCTTTACATTGGGTGAAAGTTTGATCATTACCAGACCAACAGAAATGCTCCAGAATCACCTGGAATAAAAGCTCTTTACATTAACTTACATTAATAGTGGAGAAGGTTTTTGTCCTCTATTGTAAAGTGACTGGTTTGGACAGTGGTAACATGCAGTCGTAACAGTGAAAAACTCTTATATTTAACCAGAAAGAAAGAAAATCTGCTGAAACGTCACTGTTCTACTGGGAGAGAGAATAATGGTGATGTCATCGGCCCGCTGAGTGCTCCTGCAGCAGTGCATGCTGGGAGTCCACAGGTGATAATAGACTAACAGATGGCACATTTACACACATCTCACGCACACACACATCTCACACACACACACAAACACAAACACACACACACACACACACACACAGAGAACATTAACAGGGAATTGATGTAATGCAAATGCTACATTTTCATCTAATGTATAACTGCTACAGTTAATAACCAGTTATAACTGCCACTGCTAATGTGAGCGACCAGTGAATCACTCTAAAAGTGGAAGTGCTGTAACACTGTACAGCTGTGTTTATGTGTTTTACAGCAGGATAAATTTAGAGAAACTTACTGAGCCAGAACTGTTCACAGTGGTGGTGATAGGAACCAGACGTCCACCTCTAAAAGCTCCCTCACAGAAAGTTACTACATGAAATGGTTATGAATTCACTGCCTGATGACTGAGACACTGTTTTATGAAAGTTTTGAGAACTTAAACTCCATTCATGGTGGAGGGATACATGCAGGGCGCTGTAAGGCAAAATAGTCCCCAAAGAAAACTTAGTATTTCAGATTTTCCACTATTTTCCATCATCAACATTCCATATCAACTCAGAAGACTCATGTAGGTTCACTGGTGGTTTTGGATAGTAAATAAAATGTCTATATTTGTGTTGTAGTCATGGCGACCCCTGGTTCCTATCACCACCACTGTAAAGACATCTGAACCACTTTGCACCAAACCACACTGAATCACTCTGTTTACATCTCACACACTGAATTATACAGTTGAACTGTTAGGGAGGGGTTTCTAATAAAGTGGCCAGTGAGGATTTGATAATGTTTCTGTTATTTTGTCCACTTCCCTGCTTGATCTGTAAACCGTTTCTCTGCATATTTATACACATATTGGGCAAATGTTTTAGACATCTGAGGAAATCAGGAGTGACAAAGCTGTTTATCAACTCAGAAAAATATTAAAATAAACACACTGGTCAGAGTGTTTAACTGTTTCTTGCCCAGTATTAACTGCAGCTAATCACTCAATACCTGCTGTGTCTAATCTACATTATTATGTTAATCAGGAGCTGCTGATGGAGTTTAATAAATCCATGTTGTTGCTGGAGGAGAAATCAAACCAGCTCATAAGATCTCAACTACTTTATTTTTTACGTAAAACAAAGTAAACAAGAAATTCTTGTTGCAGTCGTGTGCAAAAGGTTTTGGTCAAATTCCATGTTACACGTCCTCTACAGAGAAACACTTCTGCACGTTTTAATGCTCAGTGATGTTGAACACAGCAAAGAAGTAGAAACCATGTACTAAAATTTGCAGAAATATGTCATATTTAAGTGCGTTCTCTGTACAGGATGTGTTCACCTGTTTGAAAATTAACTAAACACACTTTCTCAGGGGTGTTCAAACCCTTTGCTTTTGCTGTATGTCTGTTTATGTGTAATTATCCTAATGATACATAGTGAAAAACACACTTATTGCCAAGATAGATGGTTTTAAACTGTGCCAGGCGCCCATCCCCCAGGCTCCGATGACGGCCACAAGAGCCGGCAGGAGCCCTGAGCACAGACAACATCCCACAATGACCACAGCAGAAGGACGATAACTACAAGGTCTGGGTAGGTTGGCACTTGAGTCCCAAGCCCCTCCTCCTGGGGGCGGTGACGGGGAGGTGGAGCAACAAGCTCTCATTCCCTCACTGCTCATTTGCTCACACTGTCTTGATGAGAGCCAGCTGATTCTTCAGCAGTGTGGGCACCTTGGAAAGGAGGGAACAGAGAGCTCTGCTCCCCCTCCCGTCACTGCAGCCACTCCACATCAGGCATAGTAAAGTGGCCTCGCCGCAGAACCAGAAAGCGGAGCTCAGGACTCGGGTGCCGTCCATCCAGCCCTCGCGGTTATCATCCTCCCCTGGTTGTCTGTCGTCTGCGCTCGGGGTTTGGGCCCTGTCTTCCTGCCGGCTCTCGTGGCCGTTATCAGAGCCCAGGTGATGGGTGCCTGGCACATAAACAATGTGCTTATGTTCCAAATGCTGCATTTTTGTGGAAGACAGATAACAGCAAACCGGATATTTCATTGTTTTCAACTGAGCCACAATGGAAAATTCTGCCACCGCAAGTTGAACATTCCATAGACTGCAGCAGGAAGAGGAATGATTCGGCAAGAGTTCAATTTTCCCAACTTTTGCCATCGACAGCAGCAGTGGAATAAACTGGATGCTGCTTTTTTTGGAGCCCAGGACGCCAAATGCCTTGCTGTTGAGTTCCAGATGTACTCAGTGTTACACAACAACAATGAAAGAATGCAGAGTTCTCCACCTCACCTAAACGATCTACCCTGATAAAGCTCACTTCTCCTCTGATAATCGGCCATTTACGCCAGGTAACGCTGTCACCATGGTGACGTTAGCGTATGAGGTATAGAATGATGTTTGTTTCAATGCAAATGTGAATGCAGCATAAGACTTTTACACAGTAGTGAATTTCACAACCCAGCAAAACACAAACAGCACTCAGCGTTCAGTTCAGTTACTGTGACCCAAAACCAAACAGTCCTTGAGCGGCATTTACGAGATGGTGTTTAGGACGAAGAGCTGTTTACACACACACACACACACACACACACACACACACACGCACACACACACAGACACACACTGTGCCGCGTGAGGTTTTCTCCAACAGAACATGAAGCTTTGATGAAGCGAGGTGTTAAAACATTCTACTGTCAAAGAACAACAAGCAGCAGTAAAGCGCTGCACCTCCACTGACGCGTCAGCGGAACCTTCTTGCAAGTCCTTCGCTCTCATATGAAAGGTTTACCTCACCTTTGTGAACCAGCAAATGAGCAGATCTATCGGAGAGATTTCCAGACCTTGCCTCATCTTCCACAATTCCCCTTAACTGCCATTTCTTAACCTTATCTAGATCACTGTACCAGTACTAGCACACTTCCGTAAAGCGTTCACATCCAGCTTTAAACACTATTTTTAGGCAGCAAATCTTCCCAGAATGCAGTGATTCAATACATCATTAGAAAGCTCGAAATCTCAGGATTCGATATCCACAAATCTTTTCATCACCCGTTATTCACAGCAGTTACAATCATCTCATTTGCAGCATTAGCGCCGAGCGAGCAAACGCCAGCAAATCACCTTCAGAGCCTCACTGCCTCCACAGAGACACCATAATCCAGAACATGTGGTCTGATAACACGGCAAGTGTCAGAAATCAGTTTAGAGATCTATGAGTCAGGAGGAAATAAACTCAGTGGTTCTATATAGAACCATGAACAATCCCTGGTGAAATGATTCTTTACATTGATGGAGAACGTGTTGTAAATGGTTCTATATGGCACCTCTGTCCTCTATTGTATACAAGCTTGACATTGTAACAATAGCAGAACTCATTTTGGTGCTATATAGAACCATACACAGCACATTCTCCATCAGTCTAAAGAACCATTTCACCATGCAGAGAACCATGCACATGGCTCTTTGGGTGTTCATAGTTCAATATAGGACCACTGGTCCTCATTCTCCAATGTCTTCCTGAGTTTGTTCTTAAGTGTGTTCTTGAGAAAGGTTCTAAGTAAAAGTCTATGTCAGATTCATGATGTGTTCTTAAAGCGCAGAACTGTTCTCACCTTTGTGCTTTTGAGTATGTGTAGATTCTGTTCTTACCTAAGAACCAATCCTAGATAAGAAAACATTGATGAATGTCAGAGTTTTCGTCAGAACTGTGTAAGTGGGAAGAAATTTCTTCTGAAGAACGGTTGCTGAGTGAGGCCCAGAACTCTACTATGTGCCCGCAAAACAACACACAGTTGACCCCTCCTGTCCAGTCTCCTCCAAACATATTCTCTCTCTTTTGTCCAGATGTAGTAATTTCTCTAAGTTCAGACACTAGCACTCCCTGGACACCGGTCATGAATTTTTCACTCAGCCGCATCCTCAGCTTATCAATAATGAAGCGGTATATTCTTATGAATATTGTAAAGATAAAGTGCGGTTATGCGGCCTGGCCGCGGCCGGATTAAAGTTTGATTAGAGCAGAGATGTCAGAGAAGAGCTGCTGTCCATTCATCTCCACAAACACAGTTAAAATGCACTGCAAACGCGACACCCCCCCCATTGACATCCTTCCCCCAACGCTGGGCCCTGCCCTGAAGCCATACTCAGGTACGCAGGAAGGATTTCAACTAAACCATTTCTTTAAAAAATAATACAATAACTAGTGGTGTTAGGGTTCGTTAACATGTTAACACTATAGATTCTTACCAACACACTTTTTTTAATGCTGTTAACTCATTTTCCTTGTTTGACAGTTCAAGTCCTCTTTGTACCATAATAAATGAAAATGTACCTTTTTTTCTGATGGTGTGGTTTAAGCAAATAATACTAACAAAAGCCCTAAAAACAAATAAACTGTGTGCAGCGTTCTGTTTTCGAGCTCTGAAGTGGCCTAGTCCTGTTATTTAAACTTGTTTAATATAATGTCCGACATTTTGAATACATTTGCTTATGTTTTATATCTTTTGTTTGATGTGAGTTTTGAGTGTACAATAGATTGCTTTCTGTGCTACATATCGACACTGATTGGTCACCACACAGACATCGGTCATTCAAAAATAGAGTGTAGAGTGTATCAGCGTGTTTATATAGTTGTCTCTCGCCACATTGTAACACGTTATGACACATTCTGAGCAAAAATACACTGTATGCTGCTTAAAATATAAGCCCAGAACATAAAACACCTTCCTTCATTCCTGTCCATCAATATACAGACCACAGGAGGCTGCAGGTCTCTGCATAATAGGATCCCTTACCTGGGAGTGAAGTCACAGCCCTGCTGCATGAATGCTCCGAGGGAGAACCAGAGGCTGTTGAATATTCCGAACTCGTTGGGGGGCTGGTCGGCTGGAGCAGATTCCGATCCCTCCTCGGGCTCCTCAGTGTGCCACTCGTACGGGCTGAAGCGGCTGACCAGGAAGAGCACCACGCTCACCCCGATGTAGGCGAACACGATGCACATCCAGATCTCGTAGGCCAGCGGGTCCAGGAAGGAGAACACGCCTGGCTTCGACTTCTGCGGCTTCTTAATCATGATGGAGATGCCCAGGCTCATGAACGGCTTCGAGAAGTCTATGACCTCCTCCCGGACCAGCGTTATGGTTAAAGGGGCCACCGCGATCTCCGCTTTCTGTGGGGAGAGCAAAGACAGGAGATTAACGGTTATGAGGTCACGGGGTCGAAGCTATTTACTGATTAATATTCATTTACAATTTAGAGTTTATAATTGATTCACCACGCTCGGTTAGGTATTCCAGAAAAATCTTCCTTTCCAATTTATGAAAGGTCTTTGTGGAGCACCTGCTGGAATACCTTATTTTCACTGAATTTACAAAGGTGCAGCACATCTTTAACCCAGTGGTCAAAGGTTGTTGGGTTGATTTCCGTAATATTAAACGCCTTGCGAGAATGGGGAGGCACTGGGGGAGGCACGGAAAATGGGCATGGAACTATAAATGTACTTAAAGCCCCAGCAGTACTTTTGCAAGAATATGCACCAGCACCCAGAAGGTTGTGGGTTCAACTCCCAGAACTGAAGGACTGATTATATTAAAGTTAATAGTCTTAATAAAGTATACTAATACACAGTATTCGCAAAAGCTGGAAAAGGCATCCCGCGGCCGTATTGTTGACATTCCACCAGAATAATGTATACGGCAGTCAGTCTAGGCCAGGGGTCGCAACCCAAATGCTGAGCAGAGCCATTTCAACAGAAACCACCTTGGGAGCCACAATGTTTTATGTCTATTTTACCATCTTTGCTGTAAATATATCTCAGTATGTGTTAATGTTCTAGTACAGGCTAAAAATATAAACGAAAACGCAGACTTACTTTGCTCTGCTTTAAGCTTGAGCTTAGCTATAACTGCTTTTCTCGCATCTCCAGCAGGAACAGCTTCTTGTAAAATGTCTCAGCGTTGGACTTTTTACAAGCTTCTTTTTTTGGCCTTTTCCTCGAATTTTCTTGTTCCACTTTAAATGCCGTCTGTGTTGCCAGAATGTAACTGCTGCACCATTTAAGGTGGAACGGGACAATTCGAACAAGAAGCTGGTAAATGAGGAGCAACTTCAGCTTCATGACTTTTTAGTGATTGTAAGTTTCTCACTGCAAATTAAACGTATCAGGAAACCAGCTGGATTATAAACGCAAACAAGTCTACTTATCTCCAAATTATCGATGATTGTCTGAAATCTCCCTTTTTGCGATTTCGTTAGACGAGATTGTTGTCTGTGTTGCTATGGTGACCAGCAGTCTGCGCTGATCTTCAGGGTTAAAGGGTGAATTAGCAGTTCTACATTAACTCCAGTGTTTAAGACCATTTGCTGTTAAACTGTGTTGAACGATCAGCAGAGCTTTATTTTACTGTAAAGGAGGATTATTTTATTTTTATCTACTAATCTAATTCTGCTGTGGAGACACAACAGGGCAGTAAACAAGCTCCGGAGCCACATGAGGCCGACCCCTGGTGTAGGCCACGGCTTAGTAACAAACTTAGGACATTAATTCTAAACCAATTCAACGTCTGGTGAAGAGGGAGCTCAAAGTAGGGGGTGTAAATCAGCTTGGCTAAAAAGTTCCGGAAAACTCTGACTAAGCTTCGTGTCTGTGAAGAACACCCACGTCCCTGAGAACATCTGAACGTTCGCTTGCTGTTAGGACGCGATGTAAGTCGAAGTCGACCCATCCGTCTGTTCCTGAGCAAATTCCTTCCCTCGCACTTTAGTAATTAGCTTAATTAAGAAGCAGCCTAATTGGCTATCTGGGGGGGGGGTGAGGTGGACTGAATTGAGCTACAGATGCGGAGAGTGTAGTGCTTGGCAGTCTGCCTCACTTCGTCTGCAGCAGTGTTACCTGCATGCTTCAGAACAGAGCGCAGAACACCTGGACCTCGCAGCCTGCAGGAGAACCTTGCTCAGCCTGGCCTTCACTAGAAAATCCCTCCCAGTTCCACTCTGTATCCCGAATGTAGCCCACCAGCCGAGACATCTTTGGTGCTTCTTTTATTTTAGCACTAAAGCTACGAGGCTAATGTAGCTAACAAGTACACTATTAAAAAACAGATGCTTCTTAAAGGGTTCTTTAGTATTGACAAGTTTCTAAATAGAACCATGAACACTCCAAGAACCAACTTGCAGTTTAAATGGTTCTCTGCATGGTGAAATGGTTTTTCAGAGTGATGGAGAATGTGATGTATATGGTTTGCTTCATTAGCCTCGTAGCTCCAGTGTTAGAAGTACAGAAGCAACCTTCAGACCCTGAACACGTTCTTGCCAATCAGCTTCATTCAGCGTATTTGCGGTTGGTCATCAGCCTCAAAGTGCTTTGAATTGGTCAATTTCAGACTAAATGGACATGACTGTGTGATGTGGTCAGCGTCTTCCAGCACCATCATCCTAATAACACAGGATTTAGTGACTTTTATCCAGCGGTTAAAATGTCAAACCACAGAAAAGGACATCATGATATCATGAGCAGGTATTGATCGGGGTCAGCTCGGCACTCTCGGCCTCCTGAGAGTGTGTGTGACGCAGCGGTGAAGGTCTAACGCTCTTACGTGCTAGACTTTCTTAGTAAAGACAGTATTTGTATATAGATCCGTGAACTCTCAAAAACCATTTGCATGCTTAAACGGTTCTCGGCATGGTGGAAAGGTTCTTCTTTTTCTTAACTGTTCTGAATGTTTTTGGAAAAATAAATATTCGTGTATATTAATTTATATTGATTGTTTTCATGAAGACCCAAATACTAAACTAATTACACCACAAACAGAACTGCAGAGTAAACATGACTGCTGTAGTGGTGCTGTAGTGTCAGCAGCTGTCAGGGTTCTGAGGTGATGATGTTCTGACTGATGGTGTAAAATCAGTTTAATTTGTACATTATTAGTTGGAAATGAATCTGTGCTGAGCTGCTAGTTGTAGGTTTAACTGTAATTAACTGTACAGAATGTCTGAGAATCACTGCTTTCTGGCCTGTAGTGGCTTTGAACGCTCTGTGTGGCCCAGACCAGAAACAGGGACTGATATGCTAACGATATGCTAAATGCACACTAAGATATGCTAACGATATACTAATGCTATGCTAACAGAGAGCAGAAGTGGAACTAAAGCCCGTCCCGTTGGGTCCTGGTGCCGAGCGGCTCGGTTCAGGAAGAGCACTGTGAGGTGTGAAGTCATGTGTCAGTTACACACTCGTTAGTAAACCCCCTGCTGTGTGTCTAACGAGGTTTTAGCTAATTAACCAGAACAGAGAAGTGGATCAATTATGCATTTCAGGTCTTAATTCCACAATAATTTAATACTTGTTTGTGGATTGAAAGGAAGCTTATCAAAGATATTGAATTGTTTTATTTGTGAACACTGTCACACCGAGGGTGTTTCCAATAAAGTGGCCAGTTAGTGGAAGCAGAAGGTGGGTGTTTCCAATAAAGTGGCCAGTTAGTGGAAGTAGAAGCTGGGTGTTTCTGATAAAGTGGCCAGTTAGTGGAAGTAGAAGGTAGGCGTTTCTAATAAAGTGATTAATTAATGGAAGCACAAGGTGGGTGTTTCCAATAAAGTGGCCAGTTAGTGGTAATAGAAGGTGGGTGTTTCTAATAAAATGGCCAGTCAGTGCACTATCTTACCCCGTACACCAGCTCCCCAACCATTCCGTTCCATATTTTCGTCTCTGGATCCCTCGCTCCGTACTTCCCGTCAGGAACTATGGAAATCTTGTATTTAATCCCAATGTGCTTTGCGATTTCGGATGCCAGATCCACGCAGTATCCCTCGTACTGGTCATTCCCTTCATACATCTCCCAGTTCTTCTTCAGCATGACGTACGGTCCCTCCTACAACACACACACACACACACAGAGGAAGGGTGGGAAGGGACAGTAACACTGGTCATACGTCAGCAAGAGCCTCAGACTGCTGCTTCAGTGATTAGTGTGCTGCTTTACACTATAATTTAAATTCTACACGAAAAATGTTTTACAGCAAGTTTCAACTGTACGATATGGACAAAATACCTGCACTGTGATTAAACTGCTGCATATTAAACCTGTTATATGCCCTACAGTAGCTTATTAAAACTTGTAGTAGTTTACCAACACTTATTGATAAAGATTGTCATGCATTAGCATTTGGAGATGCTATTCAATGTAAAACATTTCTACAAAATAACAATAAAAATAATACTTTTAATAGTAATAATGATAAGCTTTATGTGATTTCATGATAACAAGATATCAACACATTATATTGTGCAGCGTTAGTATTAATAAGTTGTGTTTAGCATAATAACTAATACTGGATTTGACCTCTGTAGCCCCTTCTGACCCCATTCTGTAAAATATGTACATTGCAGATCAAATGTATGGAAGCAAGAAGTATCAAAACTGCTAAACTGCTGTTGCTGAACGGTGGGGCTAAACTGCTGTAGCTGAATGGTGGAGCTAAACTGCTGTAGCTGAATGGTGGAGCTAAACTGCTGTAGACTGAATGGGTGGAGCTAAACTGCTGTAGGCTGAATGGTGGAGCTAAACTGCTGTAGCTGAATGGTGGAGCTAAACTGCTGTAGCTGAATGGTGGAGCTAAACTGCTGTAGCTGAATGGTGGGGCTAAACTGCTGTAGCTGAATGGTGGAGCTAAACTGCTGTAAACTGAATGGTGGAGCTAAACTGCTGTAGACTGAATGGGTGGGGCTAAACTGCTGTAGGCTGAATGGGTGGGGCTAAACTGCTGTAGGCTGAATGGCATGGCTAAACTGCTGTAGTCTGCGTGGGCGGGGCTTTCAGAGAGCAGGTGCAGTCTGATGGTGCAGGTTTCTCTCTGAAATGAGTGAATGTGAAATGGTTTCCTACAGAGAGACGAGAAAAAGATCAAAGGGATGGAAATCAGCAGTGAAGGTCGGTGGGTTAATAAGCCCAGAACGTTCCACTCCACTCGGAGCTCGACTGGGAGCGGAACCGGAGTGAATTTAATCAGCAGATTACTGCCAGCCATAAAATAAAAGCCTTTATAATCAGCTGTTAGCTGTAAAAACCTGAGCATATACAGTACATCACGCCCTGCGGAGTAAAACCCTCTGAGTGAGGAAATAAACTGTGTTCATTAAATAATAATCAATTAATAAGATGGTGACATGGAGAGGCCGGCGCACGGCTCCCCGCGCTGGACTTACAGGTCATCCAAATCATTACATGAGTCAATAACGCTTCACTCTCATGAATTAGTGATGATGGGAATAATAAGAAGGAGCCACAGACGTCAAAGCCGGACAGCAGAGCTCAGATATAATCACACAGGAACGCCCGGTGAGTGCCCTGACCAGACTCCACCCACAAACGTCCTACTGGTCAACACACTCAGCCTAATGAGGAACCGTAGAGTTACTATCAGCAGCTCCTCATCAGATACAGCACAGCAGCCGTAATGTAAAAACATGATTCACTGTCAAAAAGTGCACACCTTTCACTTTCACTGCCCCACAGAGCAGCCAGGTCTGCCCAGATAGACTACAACACACCAAAATAAAGAATTAACGACTCAAATTAGACTTAAAAAGGGTCAGAGGAAACTAAAGAATTCTCTAAACAAACAACAAAGAATCAAAAATAAACAAAAAGGGGGCAGAATAGACTAAAACAGGTCTAAATAAGCTAAAAGGGTTTGAAACAACAATGGGCTGAAATAAACCAAATATAAAGTTTAAAATGGTCAGAAATAGCTAAAAAGAGTCCAAATAAACTAAAAATAAATTAAAATTAAGGTTTAAAGGTTCAAATAAACTAAAATAACAGTTTAAAAGGGTCAAAATAAACTAAAATTAAAGTTTAAAAGGGTCTCAATAAACTAAATTAAAGTTTAAAGCGGTCAGAATAAATTAAAAAAAGAATCAAAATAAACTAAAAAAGCACCAGAAACAACTAAAATGAGTCTAAATAAAGGGTTAAAATAAACTTAAAAATGGTAAATATAGGCAAAAATAAACTACAAAGCCTCCCATTAGCTGCATTGAATGAATAACCGACTCTAAATGTAGGTATTGTGATATAAACTGAGTCTGTTCTACAGTTTCTTGTTAGGCTGAATGAATAACCGACTCTAAATGTAGGTATTGTGATATAAACTGAGTCTGTTCTACAGTTTCTCGTTAGGCTGAATGAATAACTGTAGGTATTGTGATATAAAGCTTAACCAGCAACTGTAGCTACAAAAAACACATTTGTGGGCGGAGCTTCTCGCGGTCAGTTTAGAAACATATTAATTTAGACACTAAACATCAACGACAGAGAAAATCACAGACATTCAGCTTTGATATATGCAACAATTAATAATAATAATAATAATAATAATAATAATATAATAACACATTGACACTTATACAGTTATATGTATCTTGATTCCTTCATAAACAACTTGTAAAATTTGATTAAATCCAAAATTACACAACTGTACTCAACAATAATAAATACAATTTTTCAAGTATATTTCAGTCCATTTTTATCAAGTTTGTCAGATTTTACATCTTCATATTTCACAATAAAGTTACATGACAATCATAATTTCATAAACTTGAAAATGAAAAAGCCTTTATGGGTTTAATATTCATGCTGTTTGTTATTCCCTCAATAAAAAAGAAATCTTGTACTTTATTGATATTTACAGTGAAGATTTTATCTGAATCAACCAGAAAACAAAACAAAAAACAAGCAATCAAACAAATAAACAGTACAGCACTCTGACACGCAAAAACGTTTCACTGTCTTTCACTTTCACTGCCCCACACAGCAGAAAGGCTTCTCCAAATAAACTAAACCATCAAAATAAACAAAATAAAAGTTCATATTACAAGGGCCAAAATCAACTAAAAAGGGTCTAACTATCTAATAGTGGTCAAACAAACTAAAAAGGGTCAGAATTATTTTAAAATAAACTAAAAATAAGCTAAAAAGAATCAGAACTATCTAAAAATAAACTAAAAATTAACTAAACATAAACTAAAAAGAGTCAGAATGATCTAATAATGAAGTAAAAATAAAGTCAAAATAACTTAAAAAAAGGTCAGAATTATTTAAAAATAAAATAAAAATTTACTAAACATGAACTAAAAAGAGTCAGAATTATCTACAAATAAACTAAAAAGGGTCAGAATGATCTAAAAATAAAGTAAAAATAAAGTAAATAATGTAGTAAAAAGGGTCAGAATGATTTAAAAATAAAGTAAAATTAAAGTAAAAATAAACTAAAAAGGGTCAGAATGATTTAAAAATAAAGTAAAAATAAAGTAAAAATAAACTAAAAAGTGTCATAATGATTTAAAAATAAAGTAAAAATAAAGTAAAAATAAAGTAAAAAGGGTCAGAATGATTTAAAAATAAAGTAAAAATAAAGTAAAAAGGGTCATTATGATCTAAAAATAACGTAAAAATAAAGTAAAAATAAACTAAAAAGGGTCATTATGATCTAAAAATAAAGGAAAAATAAACTAAAAAGGGTCAGAATTATCTAAAAATAAACTAAAAATAAAGTAAAAATAAATCAAAAAGTGTCAGAATTATCTAAAAATGAAGTAAAAATAAAGTAAAAGTAAACTAAAATGGGTCGAAATTATCTTAAAACAAAGTAAAAATAAACTAAAAAGGGTCAGAATTATCTAAAAATAAACTAAAAATAAAAATAAACTATAAAAGGTTCATGATAAGCTCAAAAAAGAGTCTAAACAACCTAAAAAGGGTAAATAAATTACAACATTAAAAATACAATAAAGAGGTGAGAATACACTAAAAAGGGTCAAACAATTAAAAAGAGTATAAAACTCTAAACTCTAAAAATGTGTTAAAATAAACTACAAAAGAATCAGAATAAAGTAAAAGAATGAAAATAAAGGAATCAGAATAAAGTAAACGGGTCAGTGGACAGTGAAGAGTGAACTGAGGCCACTGAAGGGGTGAAAAATGGTTTTATCCCTCACGATGTTCTTTAAATATCACATCCAAACTGTCCACATTTCAGAGTCTTGTTTTTTTGTGTTGTGTTCAGTGTGTAACAGCATAAAGACTCCTGACCTGAACAAACACTGACTCATCATCACAGAGTTAAAACACCAACACTACAGCTGTACACTCGTCTACACAACCTGCAGACCATAAACACACACCTCTCTCTTTCTCGCTGTTCTCTTTTTCTCTGCTCTCTCTCTCCGTAATCACTGTTATCAGGTGTGAGTGCTCTTCTTCTCCTCCTCCTCTGCTCTCTGAGTTCACTCTGTTCATTTGATCTAATGTGACGATTCTTTTCGCTTAACAGACGACAAGAACGGCTATCAGCATTCTGATGGTTCTAATTGGCTCAGCTAATTTTAGAGCAGCTTCTGGACTCCAGAGTTCTGACGCCTCGAGGTGTTTACTGACTTCAACACGTTCAGAGAGACACTGAAGAACAAGGAAGGTGGGTGTTTCTAATAAAGTGGCCAGTTAGTGGAAATAAAAGGTGGGTGTTTCAGATAAAGTGGCCAGTTAGTGGAACTAGAAGGTGGGTGTTTCTAATAAAGTGGCCAGTTAGTGGAAGTAGAAGGTGGGTGTTTCTAATAAAGTGGCCAGTTAGTGGAAGTAGAGGGGGTGTTTCTGATAAAGTGGCCAGTTAGTGAAACTAGAAGGTGGGTGTTTCTAATAAAGTGGCCAGTTAGTGAAACTAGAAGGTGGGTGCTTCTAATAAAGTGGCCAGTTAGTGGAAGTAGAAGGGGGGTGTTTCTGATAAAGTGGCCAGTCAGTGGAAGTAGAAGGGGGGTGTTTCTGATAAAGTGGCCAGTTAGTGGAAGTAGAAGGGGGGTGTTTCTGATAAAGTGGCCAGTTAGTGGAAGTAGAAGGGGGGTGTTTATGATAAAGTGGCCAGTTAGTGGAAGTAGAAGTTGGGTGTTTCTAATAAAGTGGCCAGTTAGTGGAAGTAGAAGTTGGGTGTTTCTAATAAAGTGGCCAGTTAGTGATAGTAGAAGAGGGGTGTTTCTAATAAAGTGGCCAGTTAGTGGAAGTAGAAGTGGGGGTGTTTATGATAAAGTGGCCAGTTAGTGAAGTAGAAGTTGGGGTGTTTCTAATAAAGTGGCCAGTTACTGAAACTAGAAGGTGGGTGTTTCTAATAAAGTGGCCAGTTAGTGGAAGTAGAAGGGGGGTGTTTATGATAAAGTGGCCAGTTAGTGGAAGTAGAAGGGGGGTGTTTATGATAAAGTGTCCAGTTAGTGGAAGTAGAAGGGGGGTGTTTCTGATAAAGTGGCCAGTTAGTGGACGTAGAAGGGGGGTGTTTCTAATAAAGTGGCCAGTTACTGAAACT
The DNA here is from genome assembly GCF_904425465.1 of Colossoma macropomum. NCBI lineage: Eukaryota > Metazoa > Chordata > Actinopteri > Characiformes > Serrasalmidae > Colossoma > Colossoma macropomum. The sequence goes on from NW_023495326.1 coordinate 16,387, forward strand.
AGAAGGTGGGTGTTTCTAATAAAGTGGCCAGTTAGTGGAAGTAGAAGGGGGGTGTTTCTGATAAAGTGGCCAGTCAGTGGAAGTAGAAGGGGGGTGTTTCTAATAAAGTGGCCAGTCAGTGGAAGTAGAAGGGGGTGTTTATGATAAAGTAGCCACTGAGTGGAACTAGAAGGTAGGTGTTTCTAATAAAGTGGCCACTGAGTGGACATAGATGGGGGGTGTTTATGATAAAGTGGCCAGTTAGTGGAAGTAGAAGGGGGTGTTTATGATAAAGTGGCCAGTTAGTGGAAGTAGAAGGTGGGTGTTTCTGATAAAGTGGCCAGTTAGTGGAAGTAGAAGGGGGGTGTTTCTGATAAAGTGGCCAGTTAGTGGAAGTAGAAGGGGGGTGTTTCTGATAAAGTGGCCAGTTAGTGGAAGTAGAGGGGGTGTTTCTAATAAAGTGGCCACTGAGTGGACATAGATGGGGGGTGTTTATGATAAAGTGGCCAGTTAGTGGAAGTAGAAGGGGGGTGTTTCTGATAAAGTGGCCAGTTAGTGGACGTAGAAGGGGGGTGTTTCTGATAAAGTGGCCAGTTAGTGAAACTAGAAGGTGGGTGTTTCTAATAAAGTGGCCAGTTAGTGGAAGTAGAAGGGGGGTGTTTCTGATAAAGTGGCCAGTTAGTGGACGTAGAAGGGGGTGTTTCTAATAAAGTGGCCAGTTAGTGGAACTAGAAGGTGGGTGTTTCTAATAAAGTGGCCAGTTAGTGGACGTAGAAGGGGGTGTTTATGATAAAGTGGCCAGTTAGTGGAAGTAGAAGGGGGGTGTTTCTGATAAAGTGGCCAGTTAGTGGAAGTAGAAGGGGGGTGTTTATGATAAAGTGGCCAGTTAGTGGAAGTAGAAGGGGGGTGTTTATGATAAAGTGGCCAGTTAGTGGAAGTAGAAGTTGGGTGTTTCAGATAAAGTGGCCAGTTACTGAAACTAGAAGGTGGGTGTTTCTAATAAAGTGGCCAGTTAGTGGAAGTAGAAGGGGGGTGTTTCTGATAAAGTGGCCAGTCAGTGGAAGTAGAAGGGGGGTGTTTATGATAAAGTAGCCACTGAGTGGAACTAGAAGGTAGGTGTTTCTAATAAAGTGGCCACTGAGTGGACATAGAAGGGGGGTGTTTATGATAAAGTGGCCAGTTAGTGGAAGTAGAAGGGGGTGTTTATGATAAAGTGTCCAGTTAGTGGAAGTAGAAGGGGGGTGTTTCTGATAAAATGGCCAGTTAGTGGAAGTAGAAGGGGGGTGTTTCTGATAAAGTGGCCAGTTAGTGGAAGTAGAAGGGGGGTGTTTATGATAAAGTGTCCAGTTAGTGGAAGTAGAAGGGGGGTGTTTCTAATAAAGTGGCCAGTTAAGGCAGGTGTTTCTGATGAAGTGGCCAGTTCGTGCAAGTAGAAGGGGGCGTTTCCAATTTAAATGTATCTGTACTGTAAATGTAAATGAATCTGCATATCAGTGGCATAAATTTAACAGCTCTGCATTGTTTTAGTGTGACATGGTGCAGAGTGATGATGACAGCGCTGTGTCTATAATTACTGCACAGTTGGGGAGCCACACTTTAACCTCGTATCTGTGTGATTTTGACTGTGCAGGCAGGTATATAACACACACACAGCTCACAGCACGCCGCTAATGCCACTCTGCATGAGACGAAGGGTGAAGGATAAACCAAAGTTCAGAGAGAGAGAGAGAGAGGGGCTTTTATTTTCTTTACTGGGTCGTGACATGCTGTGTCTGGAGCGTAAAAAATAAAACTATTTCTGAGCCTGCGTCGCCGTGACAACCTCCATTACAGCCTGTTCACTAGATTTGGTATGGAGATTCTTCTGCTACAACGGACTCACTTACAGAGAGAGAGAGAAAGAGAGAGAGAGAGAGAGAGAGTCACACTACAGGGTTTTTATGGCACATGGGTTAAAATTCAACCACACGACCATAAACCCTTAAAAATTACATTCTCTGTGCGTCATTCAAAAATATATATACAGCACGGTGGATAAGTCACATAATACAATCTGTCAGAGTGACTGTGTGGATCATATGAACATTATAGAGGCTTTTTAAATGAAACCGTAGAAGCCATATCGCCCCCTACACTTCCTGTAGTGTATTACAGTCTGTCAGAGTGACTGTGTGGATCATATGAACACATATATGAATAAGAAAGCTTTACAATCAAAATGAAACCAGTATCATAAACACAGTGGCCGACATGCAGCTCCCTCTGACCGATGACTCCTACATAAACACACGTTCCACAGAGCTGCACAGATCTTCCTCAGGACTTCTCTCAGAGTCCGCTGAGTGAAAGTCCTCCAGAACATTCAGTGATTTAGTCCAGGTTCTAACTGAGTGACCCTCAGAGGTCCTCCTGTCCACTGGATTTCTCTCAGTGTCTGAGGAGAGGGTTCTTCACCAGCGTCGGCAGAGAACCTCCTGCTGAAGTAAAATTCTCCATCGCCTTCAAAACGTACGTCAGGGGAGAGAGAGAGAGAGAGAGAGAGACAGACAGACAGACAGGAGGATCCTGCTAAGGTACATTCATCTCTTTTCTTCTCTGGGTTACAAAGAGATATCATTTATTAGCCTTGAGCTTCATAACCATGTTATTACAGCTTACACATGAGGGGTGAGTATAATCTGACTTCTACTTCTGCTTCCACTTTTACTTCCACATCTAGTTTAACTTCTACTTTTACTTCTTCTATGTCCACTTCAACTTCTGTTTACACCTCTACTTTAACTTTCACTTCAACTTCCATCTCGGCTTCCGCTCTACTTTTGCTTCTATTTCCACATCCACTTCAACTTCTTCTTCCACTTCCACTTTAGCTTCTATTTTTACGTCTAATTCCACTTAAACTTCTATTTCATTTTCCACTTCAACTTTTATTTCTACTTCTACATCCACTTCAAGTCTACTTCCACTTCCATCTCTGCTTCCACTCTACTTTTGCTTCTACTTCTTTGTCCACTTCAACTTCAGTTGACACTTCTATTTGTACTTCCATTTCAATGTCTGCATCTACTTCTTCTTTTACTTCTGTTTCCACTTTCACTTCAACTTCTTCTTCCACTTCCACTTTAGCTTCTATTTTTACCTCCAACTTTTATTTGTCCTTCTACATCCACTTCAAATTCTACTTCCACTTTTACTTTGACTGCTATTTCCACTTCAACTTCCATCTCTGGTTCCACTTCAACTTTGCCTTCTACTTCCACTTTAGCTTCTAATTTTACTTCTAAGTCCACTTAAACTTCGATTTCGACTTCCACTTTAACTTTTATTTCCACTTCTACTTCTGCTTCTACATCCACTTCAAGTTCTACTTCCATGCGTACTTTTACTGCCAGTCTGACTTCCATCTCTGCTTCCACTCTACTTTTGCTTCTATTCTACGTCCACTTCAACTTTTGTTTACACCTCTACTTCGACTTTCACTTCAATTTCTACTTCTACTTCGATTTAAACTTCTACTTCTACTTCTTCCTTTACTTCTATTTCCCCTTCCACTTCTCCTTATACTTTCACTTTAGCTTCTATTTTTACTTCTAATTCCACTTAAACGTCTATTTCTACTTCCCTTTCAACTTTTATTTCTACTTCTGTTCCTTCTTCTACATCCACTTCAACTTCCATCTCTGCTTCCACTCTACCTTTGCTTCTATTTCTATATCCACTTCAGGTTCTACCTCTGCTTGTTCTACTTTTGCTTCTTCTTCTACTTCAACTTCCATTTACACCTCTACTTCAACTTCCACTTCTAGTTTTGCTTCTATTTCCACTTCAATGTCTACTTCCACATCTACTTCTATTTTGGCCTCTGTTTAGTGGAGTGACCTCCACTCTACTGCTTCCTATCAATTTCTACTTCTACATCAACTTCCATGTTTACTTCTATTTCTAAATGTGAACCTGTTCTACATAACTATGGCAACAATTTTTTGCCATGTTTTTCTTTTAAATCTACATGAAGCTCAATTTTAAACAGGACAATTTCTCCACTTTGTTACTTTGTGAACTACGAGAATTAAACAGATTACAGAGGACGTGTTTCAAACAGTTAAAATCTGAGGGAGCTAAAAGGATTCATTTCTAAACGAGTGTACAGTATCTCTCTCTCTCTCTCACTCTCTCTCTCTGTCGCTCTCTCTCTCTATCTCTCTCTCTCTCTCTCAATCTCTGTATGTAGCAGATGGTGAGTGTGTGAGTACATTACCATGATGGTGGTGACGATGACGGTTCGGTTCTCCATGGCTGATCCGTTTCCTCCTCCCAGCTCGTTCTGCACCAGCACCAGTTTATCAATATCGTTCCAGTAACCGATCTACATACAGTGAGAGGAGGATCAGAGAGTGAGAATGTCAGGACTCTAGTAAACATATTTTCACACTATAGAGCCAAAAGTATTTGGATCCCCCTCATAATTATTGGGTTCAGGTGTTTCAGGTACACTTGTTGCAAACAGGTGTATAAAATAAAGCACATAGTCATGCAGTCAAGTGTCGACTGGAGTGGCGTAAAGCGCCGCCACTGGACTCTGGAAACATGTTCTCTGGAGTGATGAATCAGCCTCTCTATCTGTCAGTCAGTGAAGGGTGATGTTCATCCTGTTAATCCTCACAAAGACATTTTACACAATTATATGTTTCCAGGTTTGTGTCAGCAGTTTGGGGGACAGCCTTTCCTGTTCCAGCATGACTGAGTCCCTGTGCACAAAGCAGCTCCATAAAGACATGGAGTGACCAGTTTGGTGTGGAGGAACTCCAGTGGCCTGCACAGAGTCCTGACCTCAACCCCACTGAACACCTTTGGGATGAACTAGAATGGAGATTGTGAGCCAGGCCCTCTCGTCCAAACATCAGGTGTCCACATACTTTTAGTCATATAGTGTATATCATATATATACTAACCTTTTGAGGTCCATTACTCCTCAGTTCAAACACGTCCATGGTGTAGTTCACTCTGCGTCCATAATGGTCAAACTGAATATTCCCTGTCAGACCCTGGATACGCACCTACACACACACACACACACACACACACCCCATCAGTAGCACAGAAGTCCATCAGATCTCTTTTACTGATGTGGATGGCTATTAGCATCCAGTCTGTGGTTTAACCCTCTGGGGTCCACAAACTCATCTGCGCATCAAATGTGTCTGTTAAGATGTGTCATGTATGGTTTACCTGTTTTAAAGTGTGTTTTGTACAGCCCACCTGTTCAGGTGTGTCATGTATGGTTTACCTGTTTTAAGGTGTGTTTTGTACAGCCCACCTGTTAAGATGTGTCATGTATGGTTTACCTGTTTTAAGGTGTGTTTTGTACAGCCCACCTGTTCAGGTGTGTCATGTATGGTTTACCTGTTTTAAGGTGTGTTTTGTACAGCCCACCTGTTCAGGTGTGTCATGTATGGTTTACCTGTTTTAAGGTGTGTTTTGTACAGCCCACCTGTTCAGGTGTGTCATGTATGGTTTACCTGTTTTAAGGTGCGTTTTGTATCGCTCACCTGTTAAGATGAGTCATGTATGGTTTACCTGTTTTAAGGTGCGCTCCATGTCAATGCCCTGATTCCATGGGGCCGCAGGGATTGGCCAGACAGTCTCCAGCGTTCCCTCTGCGAGAGATGTCGATTTTCTGGCGTCGAAGGTTGCGGAAAGCCTCGGCCATCACCAGCACGGCATCGTACGTCAGGGAGGAAGTGTACTGAGGAAGACATCACATCACTTCCTGTTACTTTCCTTCACCATGACTCATCCCTGGAGGACTTCATTACCCATGATTAATTGTTGCATAATGAGAGAGTCTTTAAATAAACAGTTGTAATGATCCAGAAAACTGGCTTTAGGGTAAAACAAAAAAAATCAGTTTATAAATCATATTCACAACAGCTAGAATCTGCTGTGTCTGATCCACTCGCACCAGCGCAACACACACTAACACACCACCACGTCACTGTTACTGCAATGCTGAGAATGATCCACCACCCAAATAGTACCTGCTCTGTGAGGGTCCTGTGGGGGTTCTGACCATTGAAGAACATGGTAACAAAGTATGCAGAGAAACAGATGGACTACAGTCTGTAACTGTAGAACTACAGAGTGAAACGATACGGTCAGTGGAGCTGATAAAGTGGACAGTGAGTGTAGAAACAAGGAGGTGGACTTAATGAAGAGATCAACGTTACTCATGACTGTTTGAACTGTGTTCTGCTCTAATACAGGGAACTGTGCTGTAGTGTGAGTATCACGGTTATGATGTCAGAAGGAGAAACACTCTTAGAGCTGCTACTGTTTTCATTATAGTTATCACATGATATTGATCATTTGGATAACACTGTAGAGCCATCAATATCCATAAAGAGAACACGGGATTGAGCCAAACTGGATAAAAAGACAGGGGAGAGAGAGAGAGAGAGAGAGAGAGAGAGAGAGCAGTATTACGCTGGGTAGAGTTGGGGTGTGTAATATATGCGGAGTGCAGGATAGACGATCAATATGAATGACTAAAGAGCTCCATGTCATCAATACTGCAACCAGCGGAGGACAGAGGAAAGACGATCAGAGAGAGAGAGAGAGAGCGAGAGAACAGAGAGGAGAGAGAGAGAGACACTAACAGTTTTTTCCTGGCCACTTTATTAGAAACATCTATCTTCTGCTTCTACTAACTGGTCACTTTATTGGGAACACCCACCTTCTGCTTCCACAAACTGGACACTTTATTAGAAACGCCCACCTTCTACTTCCGATAACTGGCCACTTTATTAGAAACGCCCACCTTCTACTTCCAATAACTGGCCACTTTATCAGAAACACCTAACAGGATTGGCCTAAACAAAATTCTAGGATTTGAAAGTTCTCCTGAGCTGGAATGCTATTGGCCGGGACTGGATGCCCCACCCTACCTTGGGCGGGGTTTCTGAGCCAGGATACTCCCTCTGGTCCAGTTTGTTCCAGCGCTGCATGAGTTTGATGACCATCGGTTTACTGAAGTCCACCAGCTGAAAACCCGTAACATTCGCTCCACCATGCATGAACCTCTCCAGAGAGATATCCTTAAAACCCTGAGAGATAGAGAGAGAGAGAGAGAGAGAGACAGAGAAAGACAGAGACAGAGAGAGAGAGAGAGAGAGAGAGAGAGAGAGAGAGAGAGACATAGACAGAGAGAGACAGAGAGAGAGAGAGAGAGAGAGAGAGAGAGACATAGGCAGAGACAGAGACGAGACAGAGAGAGAGAGAGAGAGAGAGAGAGAGAGACATAGGCAGAGACAGAGACAGAGAGAGAGAGAGAGAGAGATTAGATCAGTGAGTTGGTCACAGACATCAATAACAAACAATCAGAAGTAATTTGTCTCTGTGTCACTCAGAAAAAAACCCAACAGGAAAGATGAACAACAAAGAAGGATAGGAAACACAGAAAGAAAAAGTGGAGAAAGAGGGAAAGAAAAAGAACTAAAAAAGAAAGAAAGAATGGGAAAAATATAGAAAGAAAGAAAGAAAGAAGGAAAGAAAGAAAGAAAGGAAGTAGGAGAAAGGAAGGAAACTGGAAGAAAAAAGATAAAAAGGTGAAAGGAAGGAGAAAGATTGAAAAAAGAAATGAAGAAGAAAGAAAAAAGAAGACAAAGAAAGAATAAAAGAAAGAGAAAATGAAGGATGTAGGTAACACTGTTAAAATCTCTCTCTCTGTGACTCTGCAGTGTCTCTCTCTCCCTCTCTGAGCTGTGATGCAGGCAGACACTCACCAGGTTGGCAATGATGTAATGATATCCCTTCACATGCTTCCCCACACTGACCGCCTGCAGCAGAGAGAGAGAGTGTGTAAAGAAAGAGGGAGAGAGAGGAAAGCAGAGTGAGCCAGCAGGGCTGAGGAAGATCTTTTATTGAACACAGCAGCAGCAGGAGAACCGCCGAGAGAGCAGGCAGCTCACCTCTCACCACACACCATCACCTGAAGGGAAACAGTAAAACCACACAAACTACACAAAAACTCAAAGAACCCTTTGCATGATTTGAAATGGTTGTTCAGATTGATTGAGAATGTGCTGGATCAGATGACAAGGGTCACTGGCTGAGAGACTTTACATCACTACGGGGATTTTGACCGGGTCACTGGCTGAGAGACTTTACATCACTACGGGGATTTTGACCAGGTCACTGGCTGAGAGACTTTACATCACTTGGGGGATTTTGACCGGGTCACTGGCTGAGAGACTTTACATCACTAGGGGAATTTTGACCGGGTCACTGGCTGAGAGACTTTACATCACTAGGGGAATTTTGACCGGGTCACTGGCTGAGAGACTTTACATCACTAGGGGAATTTTGACTGGGTCACTGGCTGAGAGACTTTACATCACTAGGGGAATTTTGACTGGGTCACTGGCTGAGAGACTTTACATCACTAGGGGGATTTTGACCGGGTCACTGGCTGAGAGACTTTACATCACTAGGGGGATTTTGACCGGGTCACTGGCTGAGAGACTTTACATCACTAGGGGGAGTTTGACCAGGGCGCTGGCTGAGAGACTTTACATCACTAGGGGGATTATGAATGGGCCATTGGCTGAAAAACTTTACATCACTAGGGGGATTTTGATTGGGCCACTGGCTGAGAGACTTTACATCACTAGGGGAATTTTGACCGGGTCACTAGCTGAGAGACTTTACATCACTAGGGGAATTTTGACCGGGTCACTGGCTGAGAGACTTTACACCACTAGGGGGATTTTGACCGGGTCACTGGCTGAGAGACTTTACATCACTAGGGGGAGTTTGACTGGGCCACTTGCTGAGAGACTTTACATCACTAGGGGGATTTTGACCAGGGCGCTGGTTGAGAGACTTTACATCACTAGGGGGATTTATGAATGGGCCATTGGCTGAAAAACTTTACATCACTAGGGGGATTTTGACTGGGCCACTGGCTGAGAGACTTTACATCACTAGGGGGTTTTGACCAGTGAGCCAGACCAGTCTTTACACATACAAGGAATTTGGTTTTGGTTACGGGAGCTCACAGTGCACAGTATCAGACAAACATTTACATGTAGTAAATAAAATAAAACAAAATAAAATATGTACTCCTATCATCACTCACTCATGCACACACATATACACACAGAGTCATAGTTATACCTGTAAACCTTAAGAGGTGTAAAGTCTCTCAGCCAATGGCCCCGTCAAACTCCTCTTAGTGGTGTAAAGTCTTTTGACCTATTGCCAGGTCAAACCTACTAAAGTGGTGTAAAGCCTTTTGACCTGTTGCCCAGTCAAACTCTTCCCAAAGATTTAAAGACTCTCAGCCAGTGGCCCAGTCAAACTCCTCTTAGTGGTGTAAAGCCCTTTAACCTATTGCCAGGTCAAACCTCCCCTAGTGGTGTAAAGTCTCTCAGCCAGTGGCCCAGTCAATAACCCTCTAGTGGTGTAAAGACTCTCAGCCAGTGGCCCAGTCAATAACCCTCTAGTGGTGTAAAGACTCTCAGCCAGTGGCCCAGTCAATAACCCTCTAGTGGTGTAAAGACTCTCAGCCAGTGGCCCAGTCAAGAACCTCCTAGTGGTGTAAAGTCTCTCAGCCAGTGGCCCAGTCAAGAACCTTCTAGTGATATAAAGTTTCTTGGCCAGTGACCCAGTCAAGAACCTTCCAGTGGTGTAAAGTCTCGCAGCCAGTGACCCAGTCAAGCTTCCCCTAGTGGGGTGAAGTCTCTTGATTCATGGCCCAGCCGAACTCCCCCATTAATGTAAAGTGTCTCAGCCAGCAGTCCTGCCAAACCCCTCCTAGTGCTACAAAGCCTTGTGAACAATGTTCCAGCCAAACTCCTCCCAGTGGTGAAAAGTTGATGTAAGCCCAGCCAAACTCTACTGCCTCAGGGCAAGGTCTATCAGCCAAACTCCCCCAGTTGTGTAAAGTCTCCCAGCCAGCAGCCAAAAAACAAACTACACCACGGTGGTGCTAAGCCTCTCAGGCTGTGGCCCAGTCAGCCTCCCCCTGGCAGTGTAAAGTCTCTCGGCCTGAAATATAGTGGTAATCTGAAAAAGCTGTTTTTCTGGGGGGGACTATTTTTGTCTCACGTCCTGCATGTATCTCTCCACCATGAATGGATTTTAAGGCCGAAATCTCAAACATAAAACAGTGTCTCAGTCATCAGGCAGTGAATTCATAACCGTTTCATGTAGTAACTTTCTGTGAGGGAGCTTTTAGAGGTGGACGTCTGGTTCCTATCACCACCACTGTGAACAGTTCTGACTCTGTAAGTTTATCTAGAATGGAGCGTTTCACACCAAACCACTCTGAACCACTCTGTTCACAGCTTGTTTGATTATAAGGGAATGTTGGAAAAACCTTTAAGCTCTATGAATGATCTTTCATGCTTCACACGCTTTTATCCTTTTTAAAAGCGATTTCAGTGAATTCCACTGAAACGAATGTAATTTTCTGGGTAAAAGCTGGCGTGACTGAGCCTCTGTACACCCACCAGCAGTGAAGAGCAGGAGTGATTTATAAAGGGGTGAGTGGGTGTGTTTAAGCTCTGATTAATTAGTCTGCTATCACAGCTAATGAACAAATACAGATAGAGAGAGAGAGAGAGAGAGAGAGAGAGAGGACAGACAGAGGAACACCCAGACAGCGCTGAGGCTCTACAGCTGTCTGATCACTGTCTGATCTCTCTGGAGTTCCTCTTCCAGACCTGAACTCTTTCTCCTTTTAACACCTTCACCCCTCATTCTCTCCTTCCTCCATTCCCCCACACATGCTCCTCTCCTCTCCTCTCCTCTCCTGTTCACTCCTTTCATCTCTCCTCTCACCTCCTCTCCTCTCCCCTCCTTTCTTATCTCCCTCCTGTCCTCTCTTTTCCCCTCACACCCTCCTCTCCTCACTCTCTCCTCCTTTCTTATCTCGCTCCTTTCCTCCTCTCCTGTTCTCCTTTCTTGTCTCTCTCCTCCTCTCTCCTCCCTTCTCTTCTCTCATATCCTCTCTTCTGTCTTTGTTTCTTATCTCACTCCTCTTATCTCCTCCTCTCTCTTCTCCTCTCTTCGCTCCTCTCCTCTCCCATTCTCTCCTCTGTTCTCTCCTCTCCTCTGCCTTCCTTTCTTATCTCTCCTCTCCTCTCTCCTCTTCCATTCTCTCCTCTCTCCTTGCCTCCTTTCTTATCTCTTTCCTCTTCTTTCTCCTCTCCTCTCCTCACACCCTCCTCTCCTCTCTTGTCTCTCTCCTATCCTCTCTTATCTCTCTCCTCTCCTCTCCTCATCCATTCTCTCTTCTGTCCTTGCCTTCTTTCTGATCTCTTTCCTCTTCTTTCTCCTCTCCCCTCCTCTCCTCTCCTCTCCTCTCCTCTCTTCCTTTCTTTCTCTCTCCTCTCTTCTCTCCCATCCTCTCTCCTCCTCTCTCCTCCTCTGTTCCTCCACAGCTGGCCCGGTGGTCTTTCTTCACTCTGGCAGAGTGATCAGTGCCTGTGGAGAAGAGCAGTCTGTTTGTCTTCTACCTGCTCACCTCCTGCTGCTTAACTGATGGAGCGCTGTGTGTGTGTGTGTGTGTGTGTGTGTGTGTGTGTGTGTGTGTGAGTGTGTGTGTGAGTGTGTTTGACAGTCTGATAGATAGAACCCTGCAAGCCTCACCGGAGGAGCAGCAGGCCAGAAGCAGGTAGACACAACACATTACAATCACATACTACAACAGAGAGAGAGAGAGAGAGAGAGAGAGAGAGAGAGAGAGAGAAACAGAGAGTGCAAAAAAGAGAAGTGGAGAAAAAGAGAGAGAGAGAGGGTGAGAGGGAGAGAGAGAGTGAGAGAGCTCCAGTCTGAGCTGAGCTGTTATATGGAGAATTGTGGAGCTGTAATCTCTGTGTTTGTTCTGTTTGAATGTTTATTTCAAAGACTGACTGGTGTTATTTTGTATTACACGTCTACTGTAGCCCAAACACCTTTATCCTCTCTCTCTCTCTCTCTCTCTCTCTCTCTCTCTCTCTCACACACACACACACACACACACACTCTCTCTTACTCTTACTCTATCTTTTTCTCTCTCTTTCTGTATTTCCACTTGGCAGACTGAGCAGTGCTTGTGCTGAAACAATTGGAGGAGAATTGGTGTGAGATTGTGCAGGATGAGCAGACAGACCGAAAGACAGACAGACGGAGGTGAAAAAACCCTTTAAAATTAGTGTTTTTTCTGCACCACTTAGAGCAGCTTTAGAGTCATCTCATTCACATGAATTTAAAATGAGTCACTCACTACAAGATCAAAACACCATCATTCTTTCACAAATCGTATAATTCTGGATCAGGCACCATCCTTCCCTACCAAATGCCATCATTCTACAGCAAACACCATCATTCTACAACAAACACCATCATTCTACAACAAACACCATCATTCTACAACACCACTATTCTCCAATAAACACCATCATTTTCCAACAAATACCATCATTCTCCACCAAACACCATTATTCTCCAAAAAACATCATTCTCCACCAAACATCATCATTCTCCAATAAACACCATCACTCTACAAAAACACCATCTTTCTCCAACAAACACCATCATTGTCCAACAAACACCATCAGTCTCCAACAAACACCACCATTCTCCAATAAATACCATCATTCTCCACCAAACACCACCATTCTCCAAAAACATCATCACTCTCCAAAAACACCATCATTCTCCAATAAACACCATCATTCTCCAATAAATACCATCATTCTCCACCAACTACCAACATTCTCCATCAAACATCATCATTCTCCATCAAACACCATCATTCTACAACAAACATCATTCTCAAACAAACACCATCATTCTCCAATAAACACCATCATTCTCCAACAAACACCATCATTCTCCAACAAACACCATCATTCTCCAACAAATACCACCATTCTCCAACAAACATCATCATTTTCCTCCAAACACCATTATTCTCCAAAAAAACATCATTCTCCAGTAAACACCATCATTCTCCACCAACTACCAACATTCTCCAACAAACATCATCATTCTCCAATAAACACCTTTCGTCTACATTTAACATCATCATTCCCCACAAAAAACATTCACCAACAAACACCGTCATTCTCTAGTAAAGACCATCATTCTTCAACACCACCATTCTCCTCCAAATACCACCATTCTCCAAATATTGTCCAATAAACACTATCATTCTTCCACTATTCTTCAACAAACACTTTCTTCTTCTTAAACATCATCATTCTAAAAAACATCAAACACCGTCATTCCGAAAACCGCCAAACACCACCCTTCTCTAACAAACACCATCATTCTCCTATAAACACCATCATTCTCCAACAAACACCATCATTCTCCTATAAACACCATCATTCTCCAACAAACACCATCATTCTCGAAAACACTAAACAATCTCAAAAACACTAAACAATCCCAAAAAACAGCAACATTCAACACCAAATCCAACAATTTTACCTGACCACGCCCCCCCCTCCCCCCTCACTGGAAAACCTCAGGATTTGGAGCCACCTTCTTCATTCTGAGGCACTTTCACATGTTCTGGATACCTCTGAAATGTTCTCACCTGTTCTAGAATAGTCTGGAGACGTTCTGGCTCCAGGTCGATGACAAACTTTTTCTCCTGCCGCCGGTCGAGGTCCTCTAGGAGGCGCCGGTAGCCAGCGTCATTAAAGTTCTCCACGCAGATGGCGCTGACCTGCCAGCCGTTCTGGCCCGCCTTCTCCATAATGGCCTGCAGGATGGCATATCCTATACAAGCGTGCACAGACACAGACACACAGGGTGGGAAGTTTGGGTTAGGCACACAAACCTGGCTGTGGTTACACGGACAGCTTCCTACACAATACATCATATTTTGGACTGTTGCCTAGTTACCTGCTCCAGTCGCCCCCGGCATCCTGTCAGCCATCACTGTGGACATACCGAGGCTGAGCATGTGTGCTACAGAGGCCAAGAGCAACAGATGGCCTCTAAACTGCCTCTTAGTTTCACTGCTGGAGCAATCTGTCCATCAGTGTGTGTATGTGTGTGTGTGTGTGTGTGTGTGTGTGTGTGTGTGTGCATAATCTAATATTCGGTGAGTGCGTGGAGTGTGTTGTCCTTCCCAAACTGACATACGGAACATCAGTGTTGTACCTGCCAGTGATTAATTTCCTGCAGTGCTTTTCCAAAGAGGCACAGACAGTAAGATATGCAAGTGTGTGTATATTTATACAACAGTTAGTTCCAATGACACGACCTGATTGGTTGAGAAGTGTTCCTTTCACTATAAAGCTGCTTTTCCACCAGAAGGTACCACCTTGACTCAACTTGCCTTTTTTGGTTTCCTATTAGGCAAATCTGGTACCTGGTACCCGGCACTTCTTTGGGTATCACCTCCATGGAGGTTCAGAGCAAGCTGAGCCGACACCAAAAAGTGGTGTAAAAATGCTGCAGACTACTACAATTAGTCAGAGAGAATTACGGAACACGTATGCTAACATTAGCTACCAGGTTAGCGTAGCCTTTCACATCACCTTTGAGCAACCAGCATCATCTCGTCATCTGAACTCTGATGTAGTTTGTCCCAAACTTTCCTGTTTTTCATCTCGCTGCCATCAGCCTCTTCTGAATGTAATATGTCGACGACCAGCTACATTGAGGGGGCGCTATATCTGCAGTGGAAAATGAAGTAGCTGGTACCAAAAGCCAGTAGAGTCGAATTGAGCCCAGCCATGCCATGTAGTAGAACAGTGGCTTAACTGTGTAATTCAGCACCAGCACCAGTTGATACCTAACAACTTGTTTTTTGCTGCATCTAAAGTTATTAAGTTACTACAAATGTCAATTCCAAAAAAACAGGACAGTATGTGAAATGCTAATAAAGACAGACCTACATGATATTTGATGGTTTAGCTGTGTTGTTTTTCAAATTTGATACCTGCAACAGGTTCCAAAAAGTTGTGAGAAAATGTTTTAACCTCTCCTTTTGAATCTCTGAAAAAGACATCTGGAAGGTAGCATATGTTGCTCTAAAATGTCTAGATATTGTGATAGGTGTAGAAGACAATGTGGGAGAGACCGTGCATGTGAATAGGCAGCAAAGGGAAACCACTGTTTCAGATTGTTTATGGAAATAATAGACATTATATTCTCTGGGCCAAAGAAGAAGAAGAAGAAGAAGAGGACCATCCAGACTGTTACCAACATAAAGTTCAAAATCCAGCATCTGTTATGGAGTGGGTGGGGGGGTAGTGGGTAACCTGCACATCTGTGAAAGCACTAGTAACACAAAGATATTGTGGCCTCTGCCACAGTCTGCACTGCTGTGGGAGCTTGGGAGGCATGGCTATGTGCAGGGGCTCTCGGGAGGTGCTACGAATGCTCTTTTATTAAACAGGCAGCAAGGGGAAACCAACACTCAGTGCTACTGAACACAGTAGAATAGCAGGCAGGTCACTTCTAGTAATACGATTTCAATCTTTAGCTCCAGAATGATCGGCAAAAAAGAGAAGAGACATGCATGCAATCATGTGTGCAGTGGAACACTGCTTGCTGAACACAGGTAAGTCTTTGTAGTGTTTATCATGTCCTGACCCAGACATCAGGGCACTCTCAAGTCAGCTGCAGGTTTGTAATGAAATATTTCTGCAGATCTTGCTGTAGAATATAGTAACATCTGTAATATGCGCAGTGGAATGCAAAGTGGCTCCCGGAAGGCGCCACGCTCCTGGCCAAAAACGGACTCTTGTTATTGTAGTTTCTACTAGTGAAGTAGTTGTTTTTTGCTAAATTGTGTCCATGGAGGATGGGCTTTGTGTGTGTTTGTTCCCCCTCCATGTGTGTCATTTCCTCCCCTCGTTACACCCTTCCCGGTTTCGTGCTGGGTTAGCACTGGGCTGGGCAGTTTTCCCTTGCTGCTGTTTAGAATAAAAGAGCACACACATATACATGCTATGTTGTTTGTGTCTTCTTCTGTGCCGACGCTACTGTATATTGATATCTGTGTTTCCTAACCTCATGTCCATCCCCAGTTGAGACATGAGACGTCTCTTGTGGTTGCTTTTTTGTAGCCAAAACTCATTTTACCTCATCTAGAGTGCACGATTTACAAATTAGGAAGAAATTCTGTCAAAGACTGACGTGTAAGATGGTCCCCATTTTTGAAACTGTAAAGATTTTAGGATGTTAGGACTTTAAAAGTCATGTAGTGTACACTCGGCTTAACACACACACACACATATGAAAGTGTCAGTCTGACATCATAAGACCCCCAGATGTCCCTTTAGCAAACACAGACCGGAGACAGAAACCCACGAACTCTTCAGTCTGTGTGTTTACAGAAAGCATTGATCCTGTTTCTCTCTCTTTCTCTGTCTGAGATCAGGGTGTTTTTGTCTTTAGTCCAGGCACACTTGAGCTGGAGGGTTTATTTTGCAGCGTCACTGAAGGTTTGGAATCACATCAACTTTCCAAACAAACTTTTCTGTCGTAAGCCAAAGCCTACCAGCCCGAGGTTTTGAGATTTGGGTTATTTATCCAGGAGGACTGCAGCACTGCTAATGGACATACCAACAACAATGAAGATTGAAGTATCACATGTACAACAAAATATATTGGGCATTTTATTAGAAACACCTACTACTACAGAAGTGGACGGTTATAGCCTGTAGCCCATATGTTGCTGCTCAGCCCCCTCTACCCCATTAATGATTAAAGAGACCACCATAGGACCACCACTGACCAGATTATTTGGGTGGTCATCTTCTAGAGAGAGCGAGAGTAACCCTAACATTGGCAACAGATAGGGCAAAATATAGCAAGCTCAACAGTAGACCTGACCTGGCCAAAACCTTTGATTCTGAGAATCACTAAATCTTAACAAATAGACTGGGAGACATGGGGTCACAGGGTTTACAAACTATCTTTCTCTAAGGTCGCAGTATGTACAGTTAGAAAATATACTTTCTCCCTCCCATATGGTTACTAAAGGTGTCCTGAAAGGGTCAATATTGGGGCCTACATTTTTTTCCTACTTGAAATAATAATATTACTTTTGCTGCTGCTGATGCCTTCAGTCATTTACATGCTTATGTTACTATCCTATACTATCCTTTCCCCCTGAATCTGTGCTATGAATGCTCCAGCATAGCTTCCCCCACGTTCAAAATGCTTTTGCCAACAGAAACTAAATAAAAGTAGCCCAACTACCAGCCCCTGTGGTACTTTATATAAAACTCAGCTTTTATACATACAGTGTATGTCCTCAAGCTAAAAACAATGGACAGAACAAGAAAGAAATTAATAACTGTGTTTTAACAGTGTAAGTCTTGGCGTTTCTACAATGGAGTCCTGCAGTGATGAGGTTATGTGGGTCTAGATTTGAATTGTGAGGTCATGGCGAGGTCACTGCAGCTGCAGCCCCTCATCTAGATTAAAGTGTTCCTCTAATACACCAAAGGAAAAAGGAATAAAAAACTAAGGCAAGAAGGGGAAAAACGACAGCTCTATTGACCGACAAATCAATAAAAACAAAAGCAAAGGCATCTCTGGAGGCTGGAGCTACACAGATGGAGTAGAGGTCAAGTTTAAATGCTAACACTTTCAGAGCTAATATGAACAACACCTGCTAAAAACTGGAGAGAGGAGGGGTGTGGAGAGGAAGTAAAAAGGAGAGGAGAAAAGTGGAGAAGAAAGGGACAGAACAGATCTATTAGCTTCTGTTCTTCCACTCAGAGTGAGGGATCACGGATGAGTGGATGATTGGTGGTGAACCAGTGCTGCTCTGGGTTACGACTCATACTCCACTGAACACACATCCTGCAACCATAGGATATAATGGGGCAACATCGAGCTAGAGTGGGCTACAAAGGGATACTGTGAGAACTCTGGGCTGTGGTGGGATGCAGTGGGATACTGTGGAGCAACAGTGGGATATCGTGGTAGAACACTAAGCTGCAGTGGGATACTCTGGAACAACAGTGGAATACTGTGAGGCAACACTGGGATACTTTGGGGCAACACTGCAATACTGTGGGGTAATACTGGGATACGTTGCAGCAACATTGCAATACTGTGGGGTAATACTGGGATACTTTGGGGCAACACTGCAATACTGTGGGGTAATACTGAGATACTTTGTGGCAACACTGCAATATTGTGGGGTAATACTGGGATACTTTGGGACAGCACTGCAATACTATGGGGTAATACTGGGATACTTTGGGACAGCACTGCAATACTATGGGGTAATACTGGGATACTCTGGGGCAACACTGCAATATTGTGAGGTAATAGTGGGATACTGTGGGGCAACACTGCAATATCGTGAGGTAATAGTGGGATAGTGTGGGGCAACACTGCAATATTGTGAGGTAATACTGGGATACTGTGGGGCAACATTGCAATATTGCGGGGTAATACTGGGATACTTTGGCACAACACTAGGATACAGTGGAATAGTACAAAGATACTGAGGGGGTAACACTAGGCTACTATGGGGTAGCAGTAGGATTACATGAGGTATTACTAGGATATGGGGCAAGACTAAGGCAGTGTGGAATAATATCAGGATACTATGGGGCAATAGTGCAATGCTGTGGGGGCAGCACTAGGATAATGTGGGACAACATTGAGGTACTGTGTGGCAGCACCAGGACTGTAGGCAATTGTAGGCCACTGTGGGATACTGAGGGAGAGCACTGGAATGCTACTGAACAACACTAGAATATTATACGTGAACTGGGGTGTTGTGGGATAACCCTGGGATATTGTGGAATAACAGTGGAATACTGTTGGACAGCACTGAGGCCATAGTGGGATTCTCTGGCATCATGAGGGAAAACAGTGGAACATAAGGGACCATGGTGGGATCCTGTGGGACAGCACTGGGATGCTGTAGAACAGGGCTGGGATGCTGTGGAACTGCACTGGGATGCTACAGGATAACACTGGAGTATTGTGGGACAACACTGGAATGATATGGGACAGCACTGGGATACTGTGGGATTTGCTGGAATGCTGTGGGACAGCAGTGGGATGCTGTGGAACAGCACTGGGAGGCTATGGGATAACACTGGGGTACTGTGGGACAGCACTGGGATGCTGTTTAACAATAATGTGATGGTATAGGACAACAGTGGTATACTTTACCTTAGGACACTGTGGGATGCTGTGGACAAAAATGTTTTAGTCTAGTCTTGCTGTACCTATATGTACCTGTACATATATCTTCAGGCTATATGGAGAGAAATCTCAAACTAGCCCTTCCTGTTCTTGTAAAGCCATACTTGATTTACTTTAAGGCCAGTTAGCATTCTGGGATAAATATAATTATTCCTGAAAACAAATCTCAGGGCAGTTTTGTATCCCACCGACTCAGTGCATGAGGCTTCCTAATTCCACAGCAGATGAGGAAGGGAATGTGGAGGGTGTAGCGGAGTGTGGAGGCGGAATATGTCAACAAGCATTGGGGATCAAATGTAATTTAATTACGAACATCCATTTCCCAGGACTCCAACACATTTGCCTGCATTTCCTTTGGGAGGGTTTGGGGAAGAGGGGATTGTTTGCCTTTCCTTTGCAAAGTGGGCCGCAGGTTTAGAAAGGTTGGGAAAAAGGGATGCGTGCACACACACACACACACACACACACACAGCCTGGCTCTGTCAGCAGTGCCATGTGGTGTGTATACAACAATCGTCCCCTGATACACAGCCAGGGAGACGAGAGGCAGCTGTGACTTCAACACTGATGCCCAGAGTGAGTCTGTGTGTGAGAGAGAGAGAGAGTGAGAGAGGGCGAGAGGGAGAGAGAGAGAGAGAGAGAAAGAGAGAGAGAAAGAGAGAGAGAGATCACACAGCTAGCAGGCAATTTCCATGTGTCTGTTCACACTTCCATCAGCCATTATAAAAGATGAAAAGGCTTCACATAACGACACAAACCGATCCAGCTATAGACGAGATGCCCCTTTACTCCGACATTGTTGCAGAGAGGTTTGGGGAATGCTCATTATCATTTATGTGTGCGAGTATCTGTGTGTGTGTTTAATCGAGTGTCCCAGTGCTCTTCAACATGCTGACACTGGTAGTTTTTGAGAGCAACTGCAGGGGATATATAACAGCGTATTTAATGCGATAGCCTGGCAAAGAATCTAATTTACCCAATTTTCCCCTCAACCCAAATGTAGTTAATCAGTAAACACTTTCACAGTGGAGCTACGAGGATGATGTAGCTAACAAGTAATAGAAGATTACATCCCACCAATTAGTCGAGTTGTTAAGTAGTCTGAAATAGAGTTGCTTATATAGTTTCTGACACTGTATCTGGGTCAACAACAACGGAGGATACGCAGCTTAGAGTTAAGAATTCTCTCTGTTTTTATGGGCACTGTATGCAGCACCTCCTGTCACAGAATGTGTACCAAGAGCGACTTGTAGTGCTTTCTTAAGGTAGCAAATCTCCCTTTCCCAACAACCAATGACACGTGGCGCATTGGGCAGTTTCTCGCCTCCTTCTGAGGATGCCTCCTCTGTCTACTCCCTTTCTCCTGCAGAGTCACTTGAGTCCATGACCTGCCTAGAGGACTCCAACTCCCATGAGTCAGTGGGAGATCACATGACTCCCCTATCATCACCATGTACCAATGAACATTCATTCCAGTGCTCCTCCTCACCAGAATCCTTCGCACCTGTTTGTCATTTCATTACGTTAGTTAGTATAAAAGTCTGGGCTCTAGTTCAGTTCATTGCAAACCCCTTTTGCTGCATACTGAGTGTTCTTTTGCCTGAAAAGCCTTTTTGTGTATGACCTGTTTTTTGTGTTTATGATCTGCCATTTCGGGTTTTTCTCTAGATGTCTGTCTTGTTTCGGTTATCCTCCTCTCTGGTACTGACCGTGGCCTGTTCTGACTACACTCTTTGTAACTGTCTCAAGCAGTCAAGTAAACTTAAACTTTCTCTTTTTATCTGCGAGTGTCTGATCTGTGCTCACTTTGTAACAGGCGGACTGAAATGGAATAAGGATTTGATGGCTTGCTAACTGGCTCTTCAGTTTTGGGGCAATAAATGCAAAGGTGTCCCTGAGCTTTCCTCCACTCTTGAAGTTTGTGCCTTGGTCTGACAAGAGCTCAAATGGCTTGCCTCACCAGGCAATGAGCTGGCAAATTGCAATCACAAAGGAATCTGTATTCACACTGGTGAGAAGGACTATGTACATGGCTTGAGTGGTCATGAACTTGAATAAAATGCCCCATCCTTTCTCCATCCTCTGTCCAACTTTGATGAAGTGTGGACCAATACAGTTGACACCTGTACAGTAAAATGGCAGTTGGTATAGGTGCAACTTGGCGGGGGGCAGATCTGCAATGTCTGCGCCATTTCTTGGCAATGGATATCTCTACAAAATGGACTAAGGAGGGCCCTATCATTGGGAGATTACAAGTCCATCCCATGAGATGCTACAACCATCCATGGCCAGGAGATGTGCCTCGCTCTCCCCATCACTTAGTGCGAGGCTAGCCAACTCGGGCATCTTAGCTGACGTAACAATTAGCAGTTTCAAAGTGGACCTTTACACATCTCATAGCATCTTGTGACAGGAGGAGCCCGAGCTAACCAGTGGAATTGTCTTGTCAATGAATAGTGTTATCACAGAATGCCTTGTCTTCTGCTTGGATCCTCAGGCTTCTTAATGGTCTGTTCATGTTGCTGGTCGTCCTCTTCCCCTTTACCTTCAACTCCTCCAAGAACAACTGTCTTTCCCAAGCACTGGTTCTTCTTGTAATACAGTCCAAAATAAGAACCTCAGTTTGGTTATCTGGGATTTGAGTCAGAGAAGAAGACTGATTTGGTCAAGGAGCCATTTGTTTCTTGCTCTCCAAGGTTCTCTCAAAGGTCTTTGTCAACACCAAGGTTTTTCCTGTCCCACTTTTTATTTATAAAGAACCACAGATAAGACCACAGCCTGGACATGAGTAAACTGGGAAGAACTATAAAAAAATGGGAAAAACTATAAAAGCTGAAAAATGTAGCTCCTACCTAGCTTTTACTCATGTGTCTTATGTTTGTCTATTTACATAGATGACATGTCTTGGCTGAGCGACTACATTCTAGGAAAGAGGGGAAACTGGGAGAAACTGGTCACTTCAACTCAGGAGCCTCAGCCTGCTGAGGAGAAATGAAACCCTGGAGCACAAAATGTGTGTGTGAGTGCTTAGTGTAGCTTGTTAAAGCTTTCAGTTTGTACGACTGTAACACTCAGTCATTCTCCAACATTAGATACAGCCATTAAGCTCAACTCAGCTGGATACAGCGGGTCTGCTTTCTGCTTACAAGATATACAGCCGTGCAATGGTGAGCTGTGACTGTGGCAGTTAGGCCATCAGTTCAGGTTGTAAATGTTCAAAACTCAGTACAAAATGAGAAAAAAGCCACCTGTGAGATCCTGCAATAAACATGCTAATTTCCAGCACCATAACCCCTATGGGATTTCAAATAGTGTTAACACTGGTGCACCTCTACGTCTTTTGGCCTTTCTAGATCAAATGTGGCCATTTGAAGCTTGTAAAAGTCATTCCATATGTTTTATCTTTGAAGGATGCAGCCCCTGAATTGGGACACAGCTACACACAACGATTCTACTCAATAAAAATTAGCTAAAAATTACAGATATGCTTTTCACAGAAATCATTAGGCCTTCTGTGATTGTCTAGAAGGTTCTGAGGGTTCCACACTGCAGCCTACTTATACATTGGCTTGGTAACACATGCACACTTAAAGTAGATGATCAATACCTGCAGCTGAACACAGTGTTACTGCCAGCTTCCTGTGAAGAAACTGGTCATTAAGAAAACAGCTAGCTGAGGAACACACACACACACACACACACACGAGACAAACCCAGCGGTACCTGCTTCACCTGAGAGACATAACCGCCCCCCACACAAACACACACATACTCGCCCTGCCCTCTACAGATCACAACATCTCTGCTTATCTCTATTAGCTGGGTCATCTGATATCAGCCTCAGAGCACCGCTGCCTCGTTCTCCTGCCCAAATAAGAAACTCTGTTTATTTCTATAATTTTTAAAAATTGCCACTATCTCACATTTTGTACACTTTGTCCTGTTTTTCAATTATGGATAATAGACATAAAGTTCTAGGTAATTACTAGCTAAGAGTGAGGAACAAACTCCAAAGTCATAGACAAATGTTTTAGGTAACATGAGAGTACTGAAATGCCCAAAAGGTTCTAGATATTGACTGAGTATGTGTGTGGTGCAAACTCCACAGTGCTGTGTAATTATTTTGGTAGTTCATGTATAAAGATGGTAGATGAATAAAGTGCAGAGTATTATACAGTATGCTGGGCTGGGCTGTAGAAGAGAGCAGTGGTTCTTTAGGCTCATGTCCGGCTGCTCCAGAGAGTCCCATTGCATTGGTCAAAGCTTTTCTATGGAGTTTGGGTCAGTAAAGTCAGTAAGGTGGTGACCTTAACGTAGCTGAACTCACTCAGTAGAAGGACTGTCTGGATACTTTTGGAGACATGCTCGCTGTGTCTGAAACATAACAAACGCTGGAAAGCAGCTAGTCATTTCCAAATCTGATGTTTCTATAAAACACTGTCTGTAGAGGTTCCTTCGTTTGGCTGTTTTGTTTTTTTGTTTCATTGTTTCCAATTTTCTCTCCAATGTAGTCATATCCAATTCCACAAACTAGCTAGTACTCCTCCAATCACATGATACCACCAGTGCTAGGAGGGTGAAGGTAAACACAGGCTTCCTCTGAGACCTGTGAGGCTCCACCGCGTCTTTTTAAACTGCTCGTCGCAACATCGTTGTACAGCTGAATGTGCTCGGCGGAGAACGGTAACCACCAGTTCTGTTACTTCAGCTAGACCATGGGAGGTGACCATGGGAGGTGATGGGGGGCCGACTGCACTCTCTTGGACTTCCGGCCACGGATGGCTGTGGCATCTCCAGGGATCGAACTTGCGATCTCCTGATGACAGAGCCCCCTGTTTGGCCATTTTTTGAAGGCAGTTTAGATATATATCCCTGCCTTACATATCCCACAATCCTCTGTGTATAGCAGAAAACACAGTGGACAACATCGCCCTCTAAGGCACTGACTTATGAGACAGCGCAGGTAGCAAGGTATTGAGACAGCTGCCCTCAAATTTAAACACCATAGTGTGTTCCAAAGCTGCTGTTTACAATGTGTGAACGTTTCATGATGAATGGACCAACAGACAATGTTCTCACCATATCCGTTTCCTTACTATTACCATTGTTGCCAGCAATAACATGTATATGAGATGGTGTCTTACCTCTGTCGGTGTCGTAGAGGAAGACGAAGCGGTTCCAGTCGTAATGGTCCAGGATGCTGATGAGCGCCCCCCGCAGGTTGGGTCGTAACTGCAGGACGAACTGCGTCTCCCCCTCGGCAGGGAAGCTGGGGGAGATCAGCGAGATGTGCAGAGCGCTGCAGAAGGAGGTCAGGGTGTGCACGGAGCGCTTATCGTACAGGCCGAAAATCGCAAACACGCCCCGCGAGTACTGCGAACAGACTGGGAGGGAGAGAGAGAGAGAGAGACAGAGAGAGAGACAGAGAGAGACAGAGAGAGAGTTATTGTGAGTGGGTGAGGGTTACAGTGATTTTACACCAGAGAGCTTATTTCACACAGGAAGTGACTCAGATGCCTTTTCTGTCCACAGTTGTCTTCTGCAGTCATGAATATATATAAGAAAAATATTCCCCCATGATTCAGTGAGTGAGATGTAAACAAAGTGGTTCAGAGTGGTTTGGCGTGAAATGGCTCAGTTTTTTACAGTGGTGGTGACAGGAACCAGACCTTTTTAAAGTAAAAAACAAATGCATTTTGTGATCTGCATTGTATTTTGCGTATCATTCAAATATGGCAAAAAGGTCCACCATTTATTCATAACACATATGACTCTACTGAACTGGTTCAGAGTCAGAACTGAAACACATTTGGGACTTTTAACTGATCTTGGACTTGCTCTGAGTGACCCTATACCTAAATTATGATTATTTTATTCAAACTAAGGTTTGAACACTCCAGTAGTGTTTCACTGTTTCGGTGGTGACAATTTTAGCTCATTTTGAGCTCAGAAACTCAGCCAGTACATGACCAGCAAACACAGCTTTGAACAACTGTTCACACAGAAAATCATCATATTTTACATTAAAACACTAAAAAATGTAGAAAATCTGTGTTTCGGTAGTGACAGTATTCTTAATGTTCCACACTGACTTTCAGACTTTGGGACACATTTACTTCAAAACAATGGAATCTAACTGCTCACCATGTGGCCATGAGGGACAGGGATGCAGCCTCACTTCCTGCTCTAAAATGCAGGGGCGTAGCTAAAATAATACAGACTAAAACTTTTTGTTTTTCGGTTTTGACATGAAAATGTAGAACAGCATTTTTTTTGAATAAATTTTTTATTTAATAATAAAACTCATGACAAATCTAAATATTTCAGCTTTACTTTGAAACAAACCATAAATATCTTTAAAATAACATTTAAGTATTATTTTCAGAAGTGTAAATGTGGGGGTTAGGGTTTGTGACAGACTCCTCCCAATAGAAAGTACCCTATAAATGATGATTGTGTATATATTTAGCTTATTACTTTCTCTATTAATGCCTTTGGTTTATATAGATCAGAACAGAATCCTTGTAAATATGTAAGATCTGAACATATTAATAGTTCTGTATGATGATGGTTTATCAGTATGGATGAAGGTCTCAACACCTGCATCACTGAGACACACAGCACAACCAGTAATTAACCACCCAGCAGCACAAACATCTCTCAGACCCCCACCGAACCTTCCTCCAAACTTCCTCCAAACTCCCCCCAAACCCCACCCAAACTTGGCCCAAACCCTACCCATACTTCCCCCAAACCCCACCGAAACTTCCCCCAAACTCCACCGAAACTTACCCCAAACTCCCCCCAAACTTGCCCAAACCTCCCCCAAACCCCACCCAAACTTCCCCCAAGCCCCACCCAAACTTCGACCAAACTCCCCCCAAACCCCACCGAAACTTCCCCCAAACTCCACCGAAACTTACCCCAAACTCCCCCCAAACTTTGCCCAAACCTCCCCCAAACCCCACCCAAACTTCCCCCAAGCCCCACCCAAACTTCGACCAAACTCCCCCCAAACCCTACCCAAACTCCCTCTAAACTTCCCCCAAACTCCCTCTAAACTTCCCCCAAACCCCACCCAAACTTCCCCCAAACTGCCCCAAACCTCACCCAAACTCCCCCCAAACTCCTTCGAAACTCCTTCCAAACACCCCAGCTGTTTCGTAGTGCACTCTGCCTGATCTGACACAACTGTTTCTTCTGATTAATCTAAGAAGATTGTCCTTATTTACACATCTGCTCTCCTAGTCGGCCAAAAACCTCGTCCACACGGAAACCACTGTGGACAGGGTTCTCCTCGGCCTGGGCAGTGAGGGTTAAATGGCACTAGCATCGGTTGCTAATGCTGCTCTGAGTCATATTAAACAAGCGTCTATCTCTGCTCCAGAGTTTAGACACATCACTTCCTCTTAGAACATGCCTGCTCTAAAAAGCCCCTCCCAACGCCACGCCCACAGTGTTTGATTGACAGGAAGCCTCACTGACAGTGAAAATGCAACTGTAACCAAGAATTGCAGTTGTATTTTCATTTTTCTGCTTCCTTCTTTCTCTTTCTCTCTCTCTATCTGTATCTCTCTCAGTCTTTCCTCTCTCTGATTCTCTTTCTCTCTTTATCTATATCTTTCTCTCTGTATCTCACTCTGTCTCTCCACCTCTCTCTCCATCTGTATCTCTCTGTCTCTCTTTTTGTCTCTCTCTCTCTCTGTTTTTCTCTCTCACTCTGTATCTCTCTATCTAAATGTCTCTCTCTGTCTCTATCTGTATCTCTGTGTGTATGTGTCGTCTTTCTCTGTCTGTCCCTCTCTCTCTCTCTCACTCTGTATCTCTCTATCTAAATGTCTCTCTCTCTCTCTGTTCTCTGTTTTAATCTGTTAAAGCTGGAGGGAGGGGAGGTGAGAAAACCTTTTTAACACTGCCGTAAGGTGTGTGTGTGTGTGTGTGTGTGTGTGTGTGTACGTGTTTAACGCTTCCTTTAATGGTGAACAGCTCTCACTCTGTTTCTCGCTAAAAGTCTGGCTGTAAAAGCATTTTTGGGTTCTGCAGCAGCCGGTCGGTCACTGCACCCGTACTAACCCCACAGTGGACACACAGCAGCTACACTGACCACAGAGACACGGAGCAACCACAGACGACTTAGAGCAGGGGGTCAAACTCAACCACTGAAAGGGCCATATTGAAAAATCTCAACAAATCTGTGGGCCAGAGACACCTCAGTGTTTCATTCACTTTTAAACAACGTTTTACTGTAACCTGAACTGGCCATAGACCAAAACATGTAGACCGTGAAACATTACATGAGTAATGAGATCATACTTTTTATCATTCATTATCATCATCTAAGCCGCTGATCCTCCTGGGTCACAGGGGGAGCTGGAGCCTTTCCCAGTGCTCAATGGGCAGAAGGCAGGAAACATCCTGGACAGGTCACCAGCCCATCACAGGGCAGACACACACACACACACACTCACACCTGGGGCCAGTTTAGTGTCTCCAACTGGCCTGACTGCATGTCTTTGGACTGTGGGAGGAAACCCACACAGTGATAGGGAGAACATGCAAACCCCACATAGAAAGGACCCTGGACATCAAACCCAGACCATTCTTGCTGTGAGATGATGCTACCCCACTACACTGCTCCTAATACTTTTTTGAAGTATTACAACACTTGAAATATTCAAAAACATGTCCCCAGGACGCAGGTCTATTCAACCTGGCTGTGTTCTTGGTCTACAAGTTCATTCATTCTGGGCATCAGTTTCTGAGCTGCTGAGCCGAGTGTTTCCAGTGTTTGTAACGTATATAGTGTTTATGGTGTTTGTAGTATTTATAGTGTTTATAGTGTTTATGGTGTTTGTGGTATTCACTGTTAATAGTGTTTATGGTATTTATTTTGTTTGTTGTGTGTGTATAGTGTTTATGGTATTTATGGTGTTGGTGGTGTTTGTGATGTATGTAGTGTTTATGGTGTTTGTGGTGCTTGTAGTGTCTTTGGTGTCTGTAGTGTAGATAGTGTTTATAGTGTTGGTAGTGTGTATAGTGCTTATGGTGTTTGTAGTGTAAATAGTGTTTATAGTGTTTGTACTGTGTATAGTGTTTATGGTGTTTGTAGTGTAGATAGTGTTTATAGTGTTTGTAGTGTGTATAGTGCTTATGGTGTTTGTAGTGTAGATAGTGTTTATAGTGTTTGTAGTGTGTATAGTGCTTATGGTGTTTGTAGTGTAGATAGTGTTTATAGTGTTTGTAGTGTGTATAGTGCTTATGGTGTTTGTAGTGTATATTGTGTTTATGGCGTTTGTAGTGTTTATGGTGTCTGTGGTGTATATAGTGTTTATGGTGTTTGTAGTGTGTATAGTGCTTATGGTGTTTTAGTGTTGATAGTGTTTATAGTGTTTGTAGTGTGGATAGTGCTTATGGTGTTTGTAGTGTATATTGTGTTCATGGTGTTTGTAGTGTTTATCGTGTATATTGTGTTTATGGTGTTTGCAGTGTTTATAATGTGCATAGTGTTTGTTGCATTTCCGGTGCATATATTGGTTGAACTGCACCTGAAGCACAGCCAGTGTGCTTGGTATTGTTACTGCGGTGTGTAGAACTGAGGTGTAACTGCTGTCCCATAGATGTTGGGTGGGGTGGAAGCCACATTACATTGCAGTGCATGCCGGGGATTGTAGTGCAGCGCATTGTGTACTTGGTTAATATTAATAAAAAGTATAAATTATTTTGCAGGCCAGATCGGACTCAGGCCTGTCGCTGGTGTTTGGCATATGAGTGAGGGTGCCCACACAGTTGCCAACGAAAGGTAGATGCATATGCATGCAGATCTCGTCCATCTAGAAGGGTTTGTGCACGGCTGGAGCAGAGTGGAGTTTGTACGGTTCGAAATCCAAAACATTTGGAACAGAAACACCATTGTTGGCGATGGCTGTATACAGAGCCAAGTGGAGAACAGCCATGAAGGCAAAGAATTCGTAGAGAACAGGAAAAGAGGACACAGCGTTGCTACTGATTAACCTCCATCCTGGATTTTTACCCCTTTTCTGCCTGTGCCCACCCATCCACATTTCTGTTGGTTGACGTGCCTCCATGTCACAATCTGTTGCACCAAAAGTTGAGCCGGTTTGAACTTTTTCAACATTTGACGGGCCGTCTTCTCTCAGCATACAGACTTGTTTCTAGTCCAACAGGGCTGACGCAGGGTCCTGTCTGAATGACACTGGGGGACTGTAGGGACTCTTGGTTGAGTTGGGACCCACCTGTCAGCCTACTAGACCATTTAACAATCTGATTGAGAATTTCTGTTCTTAAAGGTAGGTTTCCAAACCACTGCACCAAGTTAAAATCGATTCAATAAAAGCACGACACACTCTTAAAAAAGATGGGTTTAGTTTGATGAAAGAATGAGGTTAACAGAAACTTGTAAGAGCCTTCTTATTAAGCCTTTCCTAATAAGAAATAATTACACACATTTACCAATATTTACAGTAGATAAGGTTTTACCTTTGTAGGTATATAGGACTAGTTTGAGACATGTCCACTAAGCATATTCCCACAACCAGTTTCACCCAGTTTCATGCACAACATTTGTATAATGCATAAACAAACAAAGAATATACATATATATATATAGCAAAACAAGCCCCTCTGCAATGAGCTTTAAGCAGGTATAATGAAACAATCTCACCAGTTCTCAGAATTTCTGTTCCATGCTCTAATTCTTTTACCGTCCCGAATGAGACGAGATAGCTCATCAGTAATCCACTTGAAGTTTAGTTTTTTGCCTTCACTTGGTTTTAGCTTAATGTTACACTAGTGCACTCATTTCTTCTGACTGGCAAGATCTTAAAACTGAAGTGAGGGCGAGTACGCTCTGTGCTTAGTCTCTCCTCATGTTCCAGTCATTAGTGCGGGTCAACTGCTGTGAGTGAAACTGTCACCTTCCACCGAGCCATCAGCTCCCACAGGTGGTGACTAATTAGCTGTGATGGTATTTCTCTCCACTGTAAAAACAAGTTCAAATTTTAAGGCAACTCACTAACTTGAAGGAATATGAGTTCACCAGTGCCCTCAAGGTTGCCTTAAATGTTTAGGTTTATGTTTTTTACATTACATTGCTATAGAATCAGTTTCACAAACATTCAGTGAACTAAAGACTAGATCGCAGTAAGTCTCCATCATACATAGATTCAGCTGCACAACTATTCAGTCACAGGAATACTCAATGACACAAATACTCAGTCACAGAAATCCTCAATCACAGGAATACTCAGTCCCAGGAATACTCAATCACAGGAATACTCAGTCATAAGAATATTCAGTCACAGGAATACTCAGTCCCAGGAATACTCAGTCACAAGAATACTCAGTCACAGGAAGACTCAGTCACAGGAAGACTCAGTCACAGGAATACTCAGTCACAGGAATACTCAATCACAGGAATACTCAGTCCCAGGAATACTCAGTCACAAGAATACTCAGTCACAAGAATACTCAGTCACACAAATACTCAGTCACAGGAATCCTCAATCACAGGAATACTCAGTCACAAGAATACTCAGTCACACAAATACTCAGTCACAGGAATCCTCAATCACAGGAATACTCAGTCACAAGAATACTCAGTCATAAGAATACTCAGTCCCAGGAATACTCAGTCACAGGAATACTCAATCACAGGAATGCTCAGTCACAAGAATACTCAGTCACACAAACACTCAGTCACAGGAATCCTCAATCACAGGAATACTCAGTCACAAGAATACTCAGTCACACAAACACTCAGTCACAGGAATACTCAGTCCCAGGAATACTCAGTCACAAGAATGCTCAGTCACAGGAATCCTCAATCACAGGAATACTCAGTCACAGGAATACTCAGTCACAAGAATGCTCAGTCACAAGAATATTCAGTCACAGGAATACTCAATCACAGGAATACTCAGTCATAAGAATACTCAGTCCCAGGAATACTCAGTCACAAGAATGCTCAGTCACAGGAATACTCAGTCACAGGAATACTCAATCACAGGAATGCTCAGTCACAAGAATACTCAGTCACACAAATACTCAGTCACAGGAATCCTCAATCACAGGAATACTCAGTCACAAGAATACTCAGTCATAAGAATACTCAGTCCCAGGAATACTCAGTCACAAGAATATTCAGTTACAGGAATACTCAGTTACAGGAATACTCAGTCGCAGGAATACTCAGTCACAAGAATATTCAGTTACAGGAATGCTCAGTCGCAGGAATACTCAGTCGCAGGAATACTCAGTCACATGAATACTCAGCCACAGGAATACTCAGTCACACACAAACTCACTCACAAAAATGCTGAGTCACACAAAAACTCAGTCACAGAAATACCCAGTCACAGGAACGCTCAGTCACAGAAATAATCAGTCACACAAATACTTGGTCACAGGAATACTCAGTCACATTAATACTCAGTCACAAGAATACTTAGTCACAAGAATACTCATTCAGAGGAACACTCAGTCACAAGAATACTCAGTCACAAGAATACTTAGTCACAAGAATACTCATTCAGAGGAACACTCAGTCACATTAATACTCAGTCACAAGAATACTTAGTCACAAGAATACTCATTCAGAGGAATACTCAGTCGCAGGAATACTCAGCCACATGAATACTCAGCCACGGGAATACTCAGTCATGGGAATACTCAGTCACACAAATACTTAGTCACACAGATACTCAGTCACACAAATACTTAGTCACACAGATACTCAGTCACACATATACCCAATAACACAAATATTTAGATAGGCAAATGCTAGGTTATACAAATACGCAGTCACTCAAATTCACAGTCACAGGAATAGTCAGTCACACACAAACTGACTCACAAAAATGCTGAGTCACACAAATACTCAGTCACAGAAATACCCAGTCACAGGAACGCTCAGTCACAGAAATAATCAGTCACACAAATACTTGGTCACAGGAATACTCATTCAGAGGAACACTCAGTCACAGGAATGCTCATTCAGAAGAATACTCAGTTGCTGGAATACTCGGTCACACACAAACTCACTCACAAAAATGCTGAGTCACACAATACTCAGTCACAGGAATACTGATTCACAGAAATAATCAGTCATACAAATACTCAGTCACATGAATACTCATTCAGAAGAATTCTCAGTCACAGGAATACTCATTCAGAGGAATACTCAGTCACAGGAATACTCATTCAGAGGAATACTCAGTCACAGAAATACTCAGTCACAAGAATGCTCAGTAACATGAATACTCATTCAGAGGAACACTTTCACTGGAAAACTCATGGATACCCAGTCAGAGGAATACTCAGTCACATGAATACTCATTCAGAAGAATTCTCAGTCACACAAATACTCAGTCACAGGAATACTCAGTCACAGAAATACTCAGTCACAGGAATACTCATTCAGAGGAATACTCAGTCACACAAATACTCAGTCACAGGAAGTCTCATTCAGAGGAATACTCAGTCACAGAAATACTCAGTCACAGGAATACTCATTCAGAGGAATACTCAGTCACAGAAATACTCAGTCACAGAAATACTCATTCAGAGGAATACTCAGTCACAGAAATACTCAGTCACAGAAATACTCATTCAGAGGAATACTCAGTCACAGAAATACTCAGTAACATGAATACTCATTCAGAGGAATACTCAGTCACAGAAATACTCAGTAACATGAATACTCATTCAGAGGAACACTCTCACTGGAAAACTCAGTCAAACAAATACTCATTCACACAAACATTCAGTCACACAAATACTAAATGATTCCAATACTAAATCACTCAGATACTCAGTTATAAAGTCACACAAATGCATGATGACCCATTTGCATAAAGACTTGCATAGTGGCCATGCTGCCTTTTTGAGTTAAATAAATGAGTAAGTTAAGTGAACATAAATCGCTGTCATGTTTTGTTTATTTACTGTTTGAAGTTCAATTTCCTAAACAGTTTAGCCAGCCTGGTAACTAACTTTTTTGAGTTAAAATGCTTTTTTTTTGTTAACAGTGCACAGAGACACAAAAGCCTCTGCTGCTAAGACTCAGTCGTATGAACACTTGAGCACGAGAAAAGTCTAAATACATGTGTTTAAACAAACAGCCTCATGCTCTCTTGTCCTAAAGGTTACCAAAGTGAGGACTTTGGGTAGGACTGCGGGGCTTAGGGCACTATTTGGGACCAGCCTTCAGTCACTCAAAGGACTGGTTGCTTAAAGGCTTCGTCACATGAAGAATCCACATTATTATGATTAACAGAATATTAGCTTTTATTTGGTACAAAGGTAAAAGGTAAAAATACATAGCAGCATTTAAATACACTCATATAAAAACACCACACACACACACACAAATGCATACGAGACTGGATCTGTGTGCGTGTCTGACATGCTGACCAACAGGGACTTGTAGAAAATGGCCGTGTTTCTTCTGCATGGTTTGAGTCGTTCACTTCACAGCACAATCCAAACTCCTCCAATTTTGGCTACTTTGCTTAGCAACTGGGGCTCAGCTCTCACTGCCAGCTCACGCTTCTTACTCCTCACCGACACGCTCACTGTGAGCGGCGCTGGGTGAAGAACAGGTTATCTGGGGCTGTCAGTGCTGGAGTCACATTTAAATAGATAATCTCCTCAAACAAGCACTTCAATTCAATTTCAGGAGCATTTCGGTTTCAATAGAATGTCACCTCGGGATTCAGTGTTATTTCCCACAATGCCCTGCATTATTCAACTGAATGCATTCATACAAACAGCTGCAATTAGCAATTAGTGTGTGATTCTGATACAACACTGCCCACCAGGACCTGATATATTACAAGACGAAACAGCTGAAAAAATATTATATGTCCATTAATCTGGTTTAGAATTAATATAATTAATCAATTTTGTCTTGTACAAGGTTTAAAGACCTGGTCACATGAAGACTCAGTCGCACAAAGACACTGTGGATAAAAAAGTATGATTACTATTATCATCGCCTATTTTATTAGAAAGGCAAGGAATTTCACAAACTAAAATTCGGAATAGCAATAAATACAGCAAAGTGCACACTAAATAAGGTTGAAAGACATTTTACAACAGCCTACGCAATTTCCAAAGACCTATAAAGACTTACGCACAAAGACTCAGTCACACAAAGACTGTTGTACAAACTGGGTCCCACAAAAACTCAGGAGCACAAAGACTGTCATACAGATCTCATCACACAAAGACACAAAGACTCGGTCACACAAACACTCATCACTCAAAGATTTGTCTGCACAAAGACTCAGTCGCACAAAGACTCAGTCACACAAAGACTCATCACACAAAGACTCAGTCGCACAAAGACTCAGTCGCACAAAGACTCAGTCACACAAAGACTAAGTCACACAAACACTCATCACACAAAGACTCAGTCGCACAAAGACTCAGTCGCACAAAGACTCAGTCGCACAAACACTCATCACACAAAGACTCAGTCGCACGAAGACTCAGTCGCACAAAGACTCAGTCACACAAAGACTAAGTCACACAAACACTCATCACACAAAGACTCAGTCGCACAAAGACTCAGTCACACAAAGACTAAGTCACACAAACACTCATCACACAAAGACTCAGTCGCACAAAGACTCAGTCACACAAAGACTAAGTCACACAAACACTCATCACACAAAGACTCAGTCGCACAAAGACTCAGTCACACAAAGACTAAGTCACACAAACACTCATCACACAAAGACTCAGTCGCACAAAGACTCATCACACAAAGACTCAGTCGCACGAAGACTCAGTCGCACGAAGACTCAGTCGCACAAAGACTCAGTCGCACAAAGACTTGGTTGCACAAAAACTGTCTTCAAAGGGAGGTCTTTGTGTGTGTGTGTGTGTGTGTGTGTGCGTGTGTGTGTGTGTGTGTGTGTGTGTGTGCGTGTGTGTGTGTGTGTGTGTGTGTGCAACTTGTAGTCATGCTCTTTAAACACAGTTAACTGATGCAGCAAATATGGGACAAAAGAACCCACACAGCTATAAATCACATAGAGAGAAAGAGACAGTCAGAGACACAGAGAAAGATAATAAACAGCAGTTCAGTACTTCAGTTCTGTATAATAAACAGCAGTTCAGTACTTCAGTACTTCAGTTCTGTATAATAAACAGCAGTTCAGTACTTCAGTTCTGTCTAACAAACAGCAGCAGTTCAGTACTTCAGTTCTGTCTAATAAACAGTAGTTCAGTACTTTAGTTCTGTCTAATAAACAGCAGCAGTTCACTACTTCAGTACTTCAGTTCTGTATAATAAACAGCAGTTCAGTACTTCAGTTCTGTCTAACAAACAGCAGCAGTTCACTACTTTAGTTCTGTCTAACAAACAGCAGTTCACTACTTCAGTTCTGTCTAACAAACAGCAGTTCAGTACTTCAGTTCTGTCTAACAAACAGCAGTTCAGTACTTTAGTTCTGTCTAATAAACAGCAGCAGTTCAGTACTTCAGTACTTCAGTTCTGTATAATAAACAGCAGTTCAGTACTTCAGTTCTGTCTAACAAACAGCAGCAGTTCAGTACTTCAGTTCTGTCTAATAAACAGCAGTTCAGTACTTCAGTTCTGTATAATAAACAGCAGTTCAGTACTTCAGTTCTGTCTGACAAACAGCAGTTCAGAACTTCAGTTCTGTCTAACAAACAGCAGTTCAGTACTTCAGTTCTGTCTGATAAACAGCAGCAGTTCAGTACTTCAGTTCTGTCTAACAAACAGCAGTTCAGTACTTCAGTTCTGTCTAATAAACAGCAGTTCAGTACTTCAGTTCTGTCTAACAAACAGCAATTCAGTACTTCAGTTCTGATCAATAAACAGCAGTTGAGAACTTCAGTTCTGTCTAATAAACAGCAGTTCAGTACTTCAGTTCTGTCTAACAAACAGCAGTTCAGTACTTCAGTTCTGTCTAATAAACAGCAGCAGTTCAGTACTTCAGTTCTGTCTAATAAACAGCAGCAGTTCAGTACTTTAGTTCTGTCTAATAAACAGCAGTTCAGTACTTCAGTTCTGTCTAATAAACAGCAATCCAGTACTTCAGTTCTATCTAATAAACAGCAGTTCAGTACTTCAGTTCTGTCTAATAAACAGCAGTCCAGTACTTCAGTTCTATCTAATAAACAGCAGTTCAGTACCTCAGTTGTCTAATAAACAGCAATTCAGTACTTCAGTTCTGACTAAAAAACAGCAGTTCAGTACTTCAGTTCTGTCTAATAAACAGCAGCAGTTCACTACTTCAGTTCTGTCTAATAAACAGCAGCGGTTCAGTACTTTAGTTCTGTATAATAAACAGCAGTTCAGTACTTCAGTACTTCAGCACCATGAACAGCTCCCATGAAATCAGATTCCGACTGTAAAGACTGCCAACAGCGTCCTTTGGGCAGCGTCCTGTGACCACTGATGAAGGACTAGAGGATGACCAACACAAACTGTGCAGCAGCAGATGAGCTATCGTCTCTGACTTTACATCTACAAGGTGGACCGACAAGGTAGGAGCGTCTAATAGAGCGGACAGTGAGTGGACACAGTGTGTAAAACTCCAGCAGCACTGCTGTGTCTGATCCACTCGTACCAGCACAACACACACTAACACACCACCACCACGTCAGTGTTACTGCAGTGCTGAGAATGATCCACCACCCAAATAGTACGGCGCGTGAATCCTGAACACCGCCGAGGGACGGGAATGGCAGCTGATGGGATTTATCTGTCCCACATCCACTCACGGTTCTCCTCTCTCTCGTCCTCGCTGGGCTTCGTCCTCGCAAACGTGCTCTTTGTTACTGCAACTTTCTTCTAACTGGATCACTGTGATCATGCTGATCTGCCGTGTCACACAGTGATGGGCATTAAAATGCAGCATTGCAAATGAGGCGAGGGGCACCGAGCGTTTGGATTGATGAGGCCGTCTTTATTGACGTAGAGATCGTTCAGCGCCCTTCAGCATAACTTTCAACATCATTTCAGAGAAAGGGAGAGAAAGAAAGAGAGGGGAGGATAGGGAGAGAGAGTTACAGACTGTAGTCCATCTGTTTCTCTGCATACTTTGTTACCCTGTTCTTCAGTGGTCAGGACCCCCACAGAGCAGGTACTATTTGGGCGGTGGATCATTCTCAGCACTGCAGTGACACTGACGTGGTGGTGGTGTGGTGGCCAGTGCTGCTAGAGTTTTTAAACACTGTGTCCACTCACTGTCCACTCTATTAGACACTCCTACCTTGTTGGTCCACCTTGTAGATGTGAAGTCAGAGACGATAGCTCATCTGCTGCTGCACAGTTTGTGTTGGTCATCCTCTGGTCCTTCATCAGTGGTCACAGGACGCTGCCCACAGGACGCTGGTGGCTGGATATTTTTGGTGGGTGGACTATTCTCAGTCCAGCAGTGACACTGAAAAAAAAAACAGCACTGCTGTGTCTGATCCACTCGCACCAGCGCAACACACACTAACGCACACCCACCACCACGTCAGTGTCACTGCAGTGCTGAGAATGAGCCACCACCCAAATAATACCTGCTCTGTGGGGGTCCTGACCACTGAAGAACAGGGTAACAAAGTACGCAGAGAAACAGATGGACTACAGTCTGTAACTGTAGAACTACAGAGTGAAACTATACGATCAGTGGAGCTGAGAAAATGGACGATCAGTGTAGATGCAAGGAGGCAGACTTAATGAGGTGGCCGTTCAATGTATATAAATAGAGTGTATATATAGAGAGTGTATATGGAGAGTGTTGAGGAGAGAGATGGAAAGGGAGAGAGAGCAATGCTGTGAGTGTCTCTGGTCTGTATGGCGTGAGGAGGGTGTTACTGCAGTGCTCTGATCTTCAGGACACTCACCTTCTGCTCTAAACACACATATCCACTTACCACACTCACTCCCTCACTCACTCCCTCACTCTCAGTCTGGTGTGTGTGTGTGTAGGTTGTGAGCAGGTTTGTCTGTCAGTCAGAGGACCACTGCAGTGAGGGTGGAGTCTACAGTGTCCCCGTGTAAGAGGATCTCTCTCTGGAGCTTTGCTGGTATCTGGGTTTCTGGTGTTCTCCTGCTGAAATTGAGGGAACCAAACCCACCAGAGTGAGTGTGTCCCACAGACTGACACACTGCAGCCCCCACTTTAGTCTGCATACTTCACCACAGCCAGTCACGCATCAACCATAGCAACTGAGAGTTGCCATGGCCGCAACGGAGCATGCCCACTGGATTAAAGTGCTCTAATGTAGCAGAAACAGAGAAGTCCTGGAAGTAGCGGAAAGACTGAAAACCTGCTGATCAGAGCTCATTCGGTTCTTTTTCGATTTTCACTTCCAGGTCAAACAGAGCGACACCAGGGAGAGATATGACCCCGTCCCAAACCCGGCCAAACCCCCAGTCAATGGCCAAACGGCCTTTTAAATAATGGCACTTTACATGATTTGTTTGTGTTTGTGCAGGACTCAGACTCAGATTCGCACCTCAGAGACTCAAGACTCACACTTGCACCTCAGAGACTCAGACTCTCACCTCTGAGACTAAGACTCTCACCTCAGAGACTCAGACTCGCACCTCAGACTCTCATATCCGCACCTCAGAGACTCAGACTTGCACCTCAGAGACTCAGACTCGCACCCCAGACGCTAATACTCGCACCTCAGAGACTCAGACTCCCAACTCAGACGCTCATATTCGCACCTTAGAGACTCAGACTTGCACCTCAGAGACTCAGACTTGCACCTTAGAGACTCAGACTTGCACCTCAGAGACTCAGACATGCACCTCAGAGACTCAGACTTACACCTTAGAGACTCAGATTTGCACCTCAGACACTCAGACTTGCACTTCAGAGATTCAGACCTACACCTTAGAGACTCAGACTTGCACCTCAGACACTCAGACTTGCACCTTAGAGACTCAGACTTGCACCTCAGAGACTCAGACTTGCACCTCAGAGACTCAGACTTACGCCTCACTCATACTCACACCTCAGAGACTCAGACTTGCACCTCAGACACTCAGACTCGCACCTCAGAGACTCAGACTTGCACCTTAGAGACTCAGACTTACGCCTCACTCATACTCACACCTCAGAGACTCAGACTTGCACCTCAGAGACTCAGACTCACACCTCACAGACTCAGACTCACACCTCAAAGAGTTGAGACTCAGATTTGCACCCCAGAGACTCAGACTTGACTCAGACGTCATCTCAAAGACTCTAATCTCAGAGACTCAAGACTCAACTCACACTCGCATCTCAGAGATTCGAGGCTCAACTCAAAACTCAACTCAGACTCTCATCTCTGGGGCTAAAGACTCACACCTGAGAGGCTTGAGGCTTGACTCAAGACTGAACTCAGACTCTCATCTCAGAGACTTGAGGCTCGAATCAAGACACAACTTGAACTCACATCTCAGAGACTTGAGGCTTGACTTGAGTCGACTCAAACTCACATCTGAGTGACTCAAGGCTTGACTCAAGACTTGACTCAGACTCTCATCTCAGAGACTAGAGACTCGACTCAAGATTCTACTCTAATTCACATCTCAGAGACTCAAGGTTTTACTCAAGACTTGATCCACACTCTGATCTCAGACACTCGAGACTTAAGACTTGACTTGAACTCACATCTCAGAGACAGTGGCTCTGAGACAGTGGCTCTACTCAAGACTCAACTCAGACTCTTGTCTGTGAGACTCGAGGCTCAATTCAAGATGCTCGTCCCCAAGACCCAAGGCTCAGCTCAAGACTCAACTCAAACTCACATCTCAGAGACTCAAGACTCGACTCAAGACTCAACTCAAGACTCGACTTGAACTCACATCTCAGAGACACAAGACTCAACTCAAAACTTGACTTGAATGCACATCTCAAAGACTTGAGGCTTGCCTCAAGACTTGACTCAGACTGTCTTCTCAGAGACTCGAGGCTCGACTCAAGACTCGGTGTCACAGCTTAGAGCCTCGAAGCTCAATTCAGACTTTCACCTCAGAGACTCGACTCACGGATACGAGTATGGAAGGAGGATGACTTATGACTTCCTGTTCCTGAGAAGGCTGACGCTCCTATTTTAATCACTTTAATCACCGTCTCTGGTGAGCAGTTTGTATGTTTGACAGCGTAATATTGCGGCAGAAGCCGCGCGCAATGACGGTGAATCAGCCGCCTTCGCTGAGGCCCCAGTGAGCACCTCAACACCTGCATCCCTCTAATTAAACTCACATCTTCGTTAGCAAGGTGAGCTTGTTAGTGAAACGGAGTGAAGGTGGGATACAGCTCACGGCTCATCACCATGGAGATGGGAGAGAGAAAGAGAGAGAGAGCGAGGAGGGGGGCTGAATGAATAAGTATCTAGATGGAAATATGTACATTATCATATTATAATAAGGTATCAGTAGATGCAACAAAACAGGAATAAGAAATGCTGTACAGCATAATGTAAATGTGTTTGTGCTGAGTAAGCAGTTTGTGTTAGCTGCCTCTGTTTCTCCAAGCAAATATAATTAAAGCAGCTCCTGTGATCTTCTGCTTTGTTCTGCCTCCAAAATTC
The DNA here is from genome assembly GCF_904425465.1 of Colossoma macropomum. Lineage (NCBI taxonomy): Eukaryota > Metazoa > Chordata > Actinopteri > Characiformes > Serrasalmidae > Colossoma > Colossoma macropomum. The sequence goes on from NW_023495326.1 coordinate 57,130, forward strand.
ACACTTATTTTCGAACGCGTATGTGTGGTTCGACATTTTGACACAGCCTGTTTAAATTAATTTAGTGAAGGAGCACTGTAAGCAATCTCAGGTCCCAAAGGCACATCCTTTGATTGTATCTGGAGCTTCAAATTAAGAACATATTTACAGAAAGCCCTGCAATGAACCCAACGCAAAACTAGTTAAACCCTCTGGGGTCTGAAGACATTCCCTCCCTTTGTGCATATCTTCTTAATAACATGATCCTCATATGTTTCATATCAAAATGCTCCGTATCTTCATCACTACTTTCCAAAACCGCTGCAGCAGCTTCAGCAGCTGTAAACTCTCTGCACGCCATTTCACATGAGTCTCCGATGTGGACTGAATGAAGAAAGAAGGGTTTCTGGCGTGATGGTCAGTGCTTAGTGATTTCCTGAGTGTCCGTTGGTCAGTTTCACACAGAATGTAGACGGACACACGAATCCACCAGTTCCACACGGTGAGAGGCAGATGACGTGTATCTCAGCCCCTCTTCATAGGCTCATAACTCCGGACGTGAGTCTTGTATGATTTCGTGATAAGATGGAATGGAAAGAGCAACTCTACAGATTCAGGAAGTGTTTGAACTGGATTTCTGAGCTGGATCATCACAAATATACACAAACAGATGTAGAAATAAAAAATTTGGCACATGGGTGAGTTTGTGAACCCTCAAGGGAGCTTGGCCACTTCCTTTTCCTCCCATTATATGAAAAACAAGACTGCAAAACAGAGCCAGAGAGAGTCCTTAATGAATGGTGGTCAATGGAGCTAAAGACCGAAAAGTCAAATATGGTTTTAGTCTTTAATGCAGAAATTTCCTTTAATTTTGTAAAATACATTACGGCTTTTGGGCAGTAGGACACTAACATTACTGCTACTGAGTGCTGATTGGTTAGCATTGCTGCTACTGAGTGCTGATTGGTTAGCATTGCTGCTACTGAGTGCTGATTGGTTAGCATTACAGCTACAGTGTGTTGATTGGTTAACAGTACTGCTACTGATTGCTGATTGGTTAACGTTACTGTGGTTGTTCAGCTGAGTAAAGCAGTTTGTGCTTAATGTTATTTTATTAATGTTTTTAATGTCCATAAGACACTTTTTTTCACACGTTGCATGAGGATGATTGGGCTATAAATACCTGCAGGGTGTGTGACAGGATTCATAGATTGAGAAGAGGTGGTACAGTGTGAAGGAAGTAGCTGAATGTGCAGGTGTATCAAAGCGTACGGTCATACGGGACGACCAGCAGTGTCAAAAATTCCCAACCTACAGGAAATTCTCGTGAGAATTGTGGCCAGACGACGGACAGGGACCGCTGGCGTGTTTCACGGCTTGTGAATAAAAATTTCTTCACTTCCAGGCAAGAATTGCTTCCCGAAGTCAACGCAGGTTCTTCACAACCAATTTCTGAAAGAACGCTCAGCAGAGAACTGCATACCATGAACATACAGAGCAGAGCAGCATGCAAGAGTCCTTAGTTCACTTCTGCTCTTAAAGCTGCCCAGTTACAGTGGACGAAGAGACACAAAAAACTGGACTGTTCATGATTGGAAAAGTGTTATCTGGTCAGATGAATCTGGTTTCTGCCTTTATGTGAATGATGCTCGGCATCGTTTATCACAGACCTCAGGAAGCCTCAGTGAGGACTGTGAGCAGGTGTGGTTCAAGCTGGAGGAGCTCTGTGATGATCTGAGGGTGTTTTAATTATGCAGAAATGGGTCTTTTGGTTGAGATGACAGTAAATTTGATCCACAGTGCCGACACTGAGCTGCTGGACAACCAGGTTTTGCCTTTTGCTCATCATCTTACTGGAACATAACATTCCTATTCCTGTATTCCAAGATGACAATTCTCACCTTCACAGGGCTGCAAAGGTGACTGACTGGCCTAATGAACATTCAGGAGCATTCACACATCTGGACTGACCTGCAAAATGCCCAGATTTGAACCCTCTTGAAAATCTGTGGGGCTACCTGTAATAGCGAGTAAGACGCCAGGGAAGTTATCCATGAAATTTGGCCAAACTGCACAATTGTTTGATGCAAAAGTGGCTGAACATTGATGGAACCTACGTCCAGAAACTTGTCCAGTCAATGCCAAATCGAATCACAGCTGTTATTCGTGCTCGTGGAGCTATTACACGCTATTAGGTACGTTTCAGTCACAGGTGACAAATCTTTTGTCCGGTGAGCTTATATACCTGTAATTGTTATTTATTCAATAAAATCATGTTTGTATTTAAACTTTGTATTGTAATAACACTCATTGTTACGTTTTTTTAAGCATTCTTAGAACCAATTTAATGAGGGAAAGGTCACTCTGGTCCTTCTGAAGGTTCTCGATACATCACTGATTGTGAATAGGTAGCCTAAGCACTGTTCCGGTTAGTTGTTAGAAATGTAAAACAGCGGCGACAGCTCTATACTAAAATGTCTGCATTTAACTAGAACGGCTGAAAAATTCACCACCATCATTAGCTTAGCGCTAACATACCATTAAAATCACATTGGAGCGCTAGAAGAAATTAGCATTAGTTCAGAGGTGTTTCTTCTTGTTTTTGGAGCTGATTTTTGACACTCATGGCCTGAACTGAAGCAGTCACAGCTGACCACCGGACAGCAGCACCTCCACGGTCAGGAATATCGCACATTAATCACACGACCGACGCATTTTATTCTCTATAATAATAACAATGCATGCTGTTCTCCACAATCGATAAAGCACTGACCCTCAGGCACACAGGGTTACCATGGTGACCACAAAGTCTATCAGTATTCAGATTCCAGACGTGCAGGCGGTCATTTCATATCAGCCGAAGATGAGTGTTTATTCTGGGTTTAATAACGTTAATTTTATATTTAATCATGTTTATTTATGTTTGTTAGCTGTTGGTAGTTCTGCAAATGGATAAATTATATTTAATTAAAAAAAAATTAACTTGAAAACTAAAGTGAACGGAATAAAAATGGCAAATGTGTTTGTTCTTGTTGTTTACTGAAAAACAAACAGCAAAGTGTCAAAGGTGAAAAAGACAACCGTCTGTGTTAAATTACAGATTCTCTAACAAAACACCAGATCTTATCAGAGTGTGTGTGTGTGTGTGTGTGTGTGTGTGTGTGTGTGTGTGAGGTGACACTCCTCCTCTCGGCCAGATGAATCATCACAGACTATTTCTGTTCAGGCAAAAGTGCTCATTATATGTCGCCTTGGAAACCTTGTACACTCTCTCTCTCTCTCTCTCTCTCTCTCTCTCTCTGTCACACACACACACACACACACACACACTCATACCAGTTTCCAGTTGGTCAGGTTGCTTGGACGAACATGAAAGTGGAATTTTTAAAATTCATTTATGTCTCTATTTGAATTTTTAAATAAACAAACAAATAACCAAATAAATATTCTTTGTACTTATTAGTTTGGTTCACTTGTTTGGACTTTTAGCTCTCTCTCTCTCTCTCTCTCTCTCTCTCTTCTCTGTATCTCTGTCTCTCTCTCTCTTTACTCTGTGTCTCTCTTTCTGTCTCTCTCTTTACTCTCTCTCTTTGTCTCTCTCTCTCTCTCTCTCTCTCTAGATCTCTCTCTCTGTCTGTCTTTCTCTCTGTCTCTCTCTCTCTCTCTCTCTCTCTCTCTCTCTCTCTCTCTCTGTATAGAACCATCTACAGCACATTCTCCATCAGTCTGAAGAACCTTTTCACCATGCAGAGAACTACCAACGCATGCAAATTCTATATAAAACTCATGATTCTAAATAGAACCCTTGAAGAACCATCTTTTTTGAGAGTGTAGGGGGAACAGAGGAACAAATTAATTAGTTAATTTTTGTTTTCGTTTTTATTCTAGATCAGTCACTTCTTCTCTGTTACTGTAAAACATTATCATCTGTCTGTAAAGCATTCTGAGCTGACATTGCTATGAAAAGTGCTCTATAAATAAAGATAGTATTATTATTATTATTATTATTATTATTATTAATTGATTTAATGTACATGAAGGGCACAAAGGTCTGACATCATCATGATGTGGAATAAAAGACAGATTTGTACCGTGTAACACACACACACACACACACACACACACACACACACACACAACCAATTATAATATCTAAAGTTCAGGTCTAATAATAGTACCTCATTGCTCATTAGGGGGGTCACCGCGGGGGTCAACCCCAGGTCACATGCCTGTTAAACCCTGAGAAGCCTCTTGGGAGAGTGTATGTGTGTAAGGTCATCGGTCTGGGGTGCTGTGTCTCAGATAAACACTCCTCAGTGTGTGTGTGTGTGTGTGTGTGTATGTGTGTGTGTGTGTGTTTGTGTGTGTGTGTGTGTTGGGGGTGTGTGTGTGTGTTAGATTTTAGTCCTGTGGAAAAGACTCTTTTCTAATTAAAGCTCAGAACACTACACTCACTGCAGATGGAAAACAATTAATGTTACGCAGTTATGCAGGAAAATTAATTCATTTTGAAGTTTTAATCTCTCAAACATTCAAATTCCAGTTTTAATCTAAAATAATCTCTCAGTGATTCAAATTCCAAATTGAATCTAAATTAATCTGTTAAAAATTCAAATTCCTACTGATGCCACTTAATATTCCTGCAGGTTCGGCTGTCATGCCATCATGTATTCCCACAAAGAATTCCTTTACTTACTTGGCTATTAAAATATACCTGGAGCAGGAATAGCAGGAATTGTTAAAGAGAATTTTGTTAAAGTTCTGCATAACATTCAGTCTGAAATTCAGAGATGAAATAATCTACCATGATCACTGCAAGGCAAGGTTAATAGAGTAAAGATGAACACACTCCCATGATTTAATGTTCTGTTCTTTATGCTTCCTTCGCCTCCACAAAATTATTACAACGATATTGACTCAATGATTTATAAATTCATATGGTGTGTGTGTGTGTGTGTGTGTGTGTGTGTGTGTGTGTGCGTGTGTGTGTGTGATGTCAGGGTGTGTAGAGTGTATGATGTATGATCTACTAACAGCTACACACATGCAAATCAGTACAAACCCAGACACTGTAATCCATTCATACACTACTCATATTATATTTCTCAAAATTTACTACATTCCTCTACACACAGCATTCAGTCTCTCTCTCTCTCTCTGTCTCTCTCTCTGTCTGTCTCTCTCTCTGTCTCTCTTTTTCTCTTCCTCTGTCTCTCTCTCTCTCTGTATTCCCCCTCTCTCTCTCTGTAATCTCTCTCTCCCTCTCTCTCCCTCTCTCTCTCTCTATCTGTCTCTATATCTCTCTTTCCTTTTCTCTTCCTTTGTCTCTCTCTCTCTGTATTGTCTCTCTCTCTCTCTCTGTATTGTCTTTCTCTCCCTCTCTCTCTCTCTGTATTCTCTCTCTCTCTCTCTCTCTCTCTCTCTCTCTCTCTCTCTCTCTCTTTCTAAACGTTATTGCAAAGTACTGTGTGGTCTTTTTTCTCTCCACTTTCCTGCCTTTTAGCACATAAACTCATAACTTCATAACTCCATAACTCCATAATCCTGAATCATGTCTGTCACACCTAAACAACACTTACTGCCTCACAGTCGAGCTGCAGCGCTAAATCACTCTGCTTTTCACACCAGCAAACCGGAAAATAAAACAGAGCACATTTTCTCCAACAAACACCAGAGAACCCAAACACTGCACTGGAGCAGAGATGGTGGTTAACGGAGGAGAATGATAGTGTTTTTGGAGAATGACGGTGTTTGATGGAGAATGATGGTGTTTTTGGAGAATGATGGTGTTTGATGGAGAATGATGGTGTTTTTGGAGAATGACGGTGTTTAATGGAGAATGATGGTGTTTTTGGAGAATGATGGTGTTTGATGGAGAATGATGGTGTTTTTGGAGAATGATGGTGTTTGATGGAGAATGATGGTGTTTTTGGAGAATGATGGTATTTGTTGGAGAATGATGGTGTTTGATGGAGAATGATGGTGTTTGTTGAAGAATTATGGTGTTTTGGGAGAATGATGGTGTTTGATGGAGAATGATGGTGTTTGATGGAGAATGATGGTGTTTTTGGAGAATGACGGTGTTTGATGGAGAATGATGGTGTTTTTGGAGAATGATGGTGTTTGATGGAGAATGATGGTGTTTTTGGAGAATGATGGTGTTTGATGGAGAATGATGGTGTTTTTGGAGAATGATGGTATTTGTTGGAGAATGATGGTGTTTTTGGAGAATGATGGTATTTGTTGGAGAATGATGGTGTTTTTGGAGAATGATGGTATTTGTTGGAGAATGACGGTGTTTAATGGAGAATGATGGTATTTTTGGAGAATGATGGTGTTTGATGGAGAATGATGGTGTTTTTGGAGAATGATGGTGTTTGATGGAGAATGATGGTGTTTTTGGAGAATGATGGTATTTGTTGGAGAATGATGGTGTTTGATGGAGAATGATGGTGTTTGTTGAAGAATTATGGTGTTTTGGGAGAATGATGGTGTTTATTGGAGAATGATGGTGTTTGACAGAGAATGATGTTGGTTTTGGAGAATGATGGTGTTTGTTGAAGAATTATGGTGTTTTTGGAGGATGATGGTGTTTGATGGAGAATGATGGTGTTTATTGGAGAATGATGGTGTTTGATGGAGAATGATGTTGGTTTTGGAGAATGATGGTGTTTGATGGAGAATGATGGTGTCTGTTGAAGAATTATGGTGTTTTTGGAGGATGATGGTGTTTGATGGAGAATGATGTGTTTGATGGAGAATGATGGTGTTTGATGGAGAATGATGGTGTTTATGGAGAATGATGGTGTTTTTGGAGAATGATGTGTTTGATGGAGAATGATGGTGTCTGTTGAAGAATTACGGTGTTTTTGGAGGATGATGGTGTTTGATGGAGAATGATGGTGTTTCTTTAACCCATTGGAGTCTTGGGCTAATTTGGCCATTTTTCAATACTTTATGCCCCTATGTACCGCATTAAAAACTGTTTACAATGCCATGTTTTTTTTTACTACAAAAAGCACAAACATGCTTAATGAGGCATTTTAAAGACTGAAAATGTAAGTGCAGGTTGCAAATGTAATGATATAAAAGTAAAAGTGAGATAAAATTAAACTATATACTATTATTTACATTAAAAAGCAGATGTGGCCATTAGTGCTTTTTTCTTTTTAGCTATGCAATTCTATAAAGCTGTTTCTGTCAACAGTGACAACAGTGGCTACAGAATGAAAAAGACAGACTGAAAAAGAACATCTTTACATTTTTTTTCTTTCCATCTTTTCTGTTGTCTTTAGGAGGGAGCAGGAGGACGTGTGTGTGTGTGTGTGTGTGTGTGTGTGTGTGTGTGTGTGTGTGTGTGTGTGTTTAACAGACAGCAGCTTGCATCTTTTCGCCACACTCAAGGTCACACCCTGTCCATTCAGTCCTTCCTTTTTCCTCTCTCTCTCTCTCTCTCTCTCTCTCTCTCTGTCTCTCTCTCTCTCTCTCTCTCTCACACTCTTTTTCTCTCTTGAGTTTTGAAGGTACCAAACTGCTTCACTACTACAGAGCAAGCATATTTATTTCAAAATCTACACTGTTGATTAGCTTCTAAATTACACTGCAGTGCCTGGCATTAATGATGAGCTCCATCAACGTTTGTCTATTTAATTCAGTGGTGAAGATGGAAGTTTTAGAGGTGGACGTCTGGTTCCTATCACCACCACTGTGAACATTTCTGACTCAGTAAGTTTCTCTAGAACAGAGCGTTTCACACCAAACCACTCTGAACCACTCTGAACGACTCTGTTTACATCTTACCCGTTTAATTACGGGCAAAATTTGGAAAATTGGTGGAGTTCCCCTTTACCATCAACATTACTTGATTAGTCAGCAATTCACTGTGTTACGTAAATATACTGCCAACACCTCACTCTCGTTTCTAGATTAAGCCACACCCACTTTCAGCACTTCACACTCATTTCTAGATTAAGCCACACCCACTTTCAGCACTTCACAATCATTTCTAAATGAAGCCACAGCCACTTCCAGTACCTCACACTCATTTCTAGATTAAGCCACACCCACTTTCAGCACTTCACACTCATTTCTAGATTAAGCCACATCCACTTTCAGCACTTCACAATCATTTCTAGATTGAGCCACACCCACTTCCAGTACCTCACACTCATTTCTAGATTAAGCCACACCCACTTCCAGTACCTCACACTAATTTCTAGATTAAGCCACACCCACTTTCAGAACCTCACACTCATTTCTAGATTAAGCCACACCCACTTCCAGTACCTCACACTCATTTCTGGGTTAAGCCACACCCACTTCCAGCACCTCACACTCATATCTAGATTAAGCCACACCCACTTCCAGCACCTCACACTAATTTCTAGGTTAAGACACACCCACTTTCAGCATTGCATTCTCACTTCTGGGGTAAAGCCACACCTACTTCCAGCACCTTACACTCATTTCTAGATTAAGTCACACCCACTTCCAGCACCTTACACTCATTTCTAGATTAAGTCACACCCACTTCCAGCACCTTACACTCATTTCTGAATTAAGCCACACCCACTTCCGGCATTGCATTCTCATTTTTGGATTAAGCCACATCCACTTCCAGCACCTCACACTCATATCTAGATTAAGCCACACCCACTTCCAGCACCTCACACTAATTTCTAGGTTAAGCCACACCCACTTTCAGCATTGCATTCTCACTTCTGGGGTAAAGCCACACCTACTTCCAGCACCTTACACTCATTTCTAGATTAAGTCACACCCACTTCCAGCACCTTACACTCATTTCTGAATTAAGCCACACCCACTTCCAGCACTGCATTCTCATTTTTGGATTAAGCCACACCCACTTCCAGCACTGCATTCTCATTTTTGGATTAAGCCACACCCACTGTCAGTGTGTAATTTCTGTGCATTTCCATTTCCTCCTCTCTCTCTCTCTGTCTCTCTCTCTCTCTCTCTCCTTTAGCTCATTTACAGATCGATTCTGTTCGCTCAGCTTAAAAGCGTAAATGGAGGGTAAAAAACTTCATCTTCTGCTCCTCATCCTCAGCCTTAGGTAACACAGAGTGTAGCAAGAGAACAATTAATTTCACATCTCTCTTCCTTTCTTTCCCTCTCTTTTCCTCTCTCTCTCTACCGTTTTTCTCTCTCCGCCTTTTTCTCTCTCTCTTCCTCTATCTCTCTACCTTTCTCTCTCTCTCTTTCTCTCTCTGCTTATCTCTCTATCCTCTCTCTTTATCTCTATTGTTTTTGTATCTTTTTCTCTTGCTCCCTCTCTATTCTCCCTCTTCTTCTCTCTCTGCTTCTCTCTCTCTCTCTAGTCTCTATCTATTCTTTCTCTCTCTCTCTCTCTCTCTCTCTCTCTTTGCTGTGTGGAGCAGCCCAGGGGAGAGTATGTGAGGTTAATACGGGTTTGACTCTGTTCTCTTCATGAGCAGAACCCCACCGCTCACACTCTGTTACTGCAGAGGAAACACACAAACGCTGTAGCTCAGTGTCCTCGTTCACACTACAGTCCATAATCCTGCGTTCCAGTTGTGCTCAGATCAGATTGTTTTGCCTTGTCGGTTCTCATTTGTGTAGAAGTGACAATCTGTCATGAATTTGATTCAGTCTACATCAGTAGAACCTTTAACAAAACCTCAAACCTCAACCAGAGCCTGAAACCTCAACCAGGACCTCATACCTTAACTAGTAGAACCTCAAATGTGATGCATTCGAACCAAAACCTACACCATGATATCATATCTCAACCAGAACTTCTGTCAAACCTCACATGACATACTATGAACCAAAGCCTTGCTTTTCTCGAGGCGTAAACCTGAGCCAAAAGCTAAAACCTGTAATAGAACCCCAAACTTCTACCAGACCTCACCCAGAACGTCAAAAAGAAACCTGATCCAGAGGCACAAACCTTACCCAGAACCTCAAACCTGAAATGGAACATCAAGCCCATACCACAACCACAAACCTCAACCAGAGTCGTCAACATTGACCAAACATGGTTCTCAAATCTGTACTAAAACTTTAAATCACCCCACCCTAAACCAGAACCTCAAAATGAGGCACATACTTGAATCAGATTCTTAAATATCTACCAAAACCACAGGCTTGAACCAGAACCTTAAACGTCAACTAGAACCTAAAACCAGTGCCAGAATGTCACCCCTCAAAAAGAGCCTCAAAAATTAACTAAAACCTCAAACCTCAATCAGAGCCTCAAACCTGTACCAGAACCTCAAACCTTTACCAAAACTTCAAACTTCAAAACGAGCCTCAAACCTGAACCAGAATCTCAAATCTGTGCCAGAGCCTTGAATCTCATCCAGACCCTGAAACGTACCAAAATCTTAAATCTCAACAAATGCCTCAAACCTGAACCAGAGCCTCAAACCTCACCCAGAACCCCAAACCTGAACCAGGGTCTCAGACCTCACTCAGAACCTCCAAAAGAGCCCTAAACCTGAACCAGAACCTTAAACCTCACCCAGAACCCCCCAAAAGAGCTCCAAATCTGAACCACAGCCTCAAACCTTACCCAAAGTCTCAAAAACAGCCCCAAACCTGAGCTATAAACTTAAACATCAACTAGATCCTTAAACCTAAACCGAAGCCTCAAACCACATGCAGTACCTCCAACTTAAAAAAAACCCTCAAAGCAGAATCTCAAATCTGTCCCAGAGCCTTGAATCTCATCCAGACGTTGAAACATATATGAAAATCTCAAACATCAACAAGAACCTTAAATCTGAACCAGAGACTCAAACCTCACACAGAATCTACAAAAAACCCTCAAACCTCAACCAGAGCCTCAAACCTCACACAGAATCTAAAAAAACCCTCAAACCTCAACCAGAGCCTCAAACCTCACACAGAATCTAAAAAAAACCTCAAACCTGAACCAGAGCCTCAAACCTCACACAGAATCTAAAAAAAACCCTCAAACCTCAACCAGAGCCTCAAACCTCACACAGAATCTACAAAAACATCTCAAACCTGAACCAGAGCCTCAAACCTCACACAGAATCTCAAAACCAGAGCCTCAAACCTCACACAGAATCTAAAAAAACCCTCAAACCTCAACCAGAGCCTCAAACCTCACACAGAATCTCAAAACCAGAGCCTCAAACCTCACACAGAATCTAAAAAAAACCTCAAACCTCAACCAGAGCCTCAAACCTCACACAGAATCTAAAAAAACCCTCAAACCTCAACCAGAGCCTCAAACCTCACACAGAATCTAAAAAAAACCCTCAAACCTCAACCAGAGCCTCAAACCTCACACAGAATCTAAAAAAAACCTCAAACCTGAACCAGAGCCTCAAACCTCACACAGAATCTAAAAAAAACCCTCAAACCTCAACCAGAGCCTCAAACCTCACACAGAATCTACAAAAACATCTCAAACCTGAACCAGAGCCTCAAACCTCACACAGAATCTCAAAAGGAACCTTAAATCTGAAACAGAGCCTCGAACCTCAAACAGAATCTAAAAAAACCCTCAAACCTGAACCAGAGCCTCAAACCTCAAACAGAATCTAAAAAAACCCTCAAACCTGAACCAGAGCCTCAAACCTCACACAGAATCTAAAAAAAACCTCAAACCTCAACCAGAGCCTCAAACCTCACACAGAATCTAAAAAAAAACCCTCAAACCTCAACCAGAGCCTCAAACCTCACACAGAATCTCAAAGGGAACCTTAAATCTGAACCAGAGCCTCAAACCTCACACAGAATCTAAAAAACGCCTCAAACCTGAACCAGAGCCTCAAACCTCAAACAGAATCTAAAAAACCCCTCAAACCTCAACCAGAGCCTCAAACCTCACACAGAATCTACAAAAACCCTCAAACCTCAACCAGAGCCTCAAACCTTACACAGAATCTACAAAAACGCCTCAAACCTCAACCAGAGACTCAAACCTCACACAGAATCTACAAAAACGCCTCAAACCTCAACCAGAGACTCAAACCTCACACAGAATCTCAAAAAGAACCTCAAACCTCAACCAGAGCCTCAAACCTCACACAGAATCTAAAAAAACCCTCAAACCTCAACCAGAGCCTCAAACCTCACACAGAATCTTAAAAAAAGCCCTCAAACCTGAATCAGAGCCTCAAACCTCACACAGAATCTAAAAAAAACCCTCAAACCTCAACCAGAGCCTCAAACCTCACACAGAATCTAAAAAAACCCTCAAACCTGAACCAGAGCCTCAAACCTCACAAAGAATCTAAAAAAAACCCTCAAACCTCAACCAGAGCCTCAAACCTCACACAGAATCTACAAAAAACCCTCAAACCTGAACCAGAGCCTCAAACCTCACACAGAATCTAAAAAAACCTCAAACCTCAACCAGAGCCTCAAACCTCACACAGAATCTACAAAAACATCTCAAACCTCAACCAGAGCCTCAAACCTCACACAGAATCTCAAAACCAGAGCCTCAAACCTTACACAGAATCTAAAAAAACCTCAAACCTGAACCAGAGCCTCAAACCTCACACAGAATCTAAAAAAAACCTCAAACCTGAACCACAGCCTCAAACCTCACACAGAATCTACAAAAACATCTCAAACCTGAACCAGAGCCTCAAACCTCACACAGAATCTCAAAACCAGAGCCTCAAATCTCACACAGAACCTCAAAAAGAACCTCAAACCTGAACCAGTTTCAAACTACATCCAGAACCTGAAAATGTAGCAAGAACTTTGAATCTCACCCAGAACCTCAAACCTGTACCAGAACCTCAAACTTCAAAAAGAGCCTCATATCTGAACCAGAATCTCAAATCTGTGCCAGAGCACAGAATCTCATCCAGACCCTGAAACATGTACCAAAATCTCAAACCTCAACCAGAACCTCAAACCTCAACCAGACTCACAATACTGAACCTGACCCATCTTGAACCAGAACCTCAACGCTCAGCCTCAGACCAAACCACTCTTCAGTCTCCTCAGAGGCCGAGGGAGAGACAGGAAGATGGAGAGACAGACTTACGCCTAAAGCAAGCGAAAATCTGCTCAGTCACACCACCCACTACTTCACACACACACACACATTAGACACACAACGCTCTACTATAAAAAAATAAAACAGAGGCCGCCATCAGAGCCTTTCACACATAATAGAGGACTATTTCACTGAGAGAGAGAGAGAGAGAGAGAGAGAGAGAGATGTATGAGAGCTGGAAGGGAATCCCCCTCTTTCATCTTTCTGAATGAATGGAGAACCGTAACTGTATGTTGTGTTCCAAGTGCATTAAGCCTGATATCACTGTTCCTTTCTTCTGCTCTGGATGATGTTATAGATGCTGATACTGTTCCAGGGCTGGAAATATTAGAACTGCACTGTCACTGTTACAGAGGAAACATTGCTGTTTTATGGTACCACTTCTGTTCTAGAGCCGGAGACACAGGTGCTACTGTAGATAAGATCTACAGTAACTGTTCTGTTTCTTTCCTAAAACGGTTCTTCATATTGGGAGATGATGTAACTGCACTGTTACTCCTGTAAACCCAGAGCTACTGTTAGCGCACTGTTACAGTTTTAGAGGCTGGAGCACTGTAACTGTTACGTTCTAGAGTTAGAGGTACTGGTACCGTCACTGTTCTAGAGTCAGTGGTACAGTTAGCACAGCGTTAGCACTGTTAGTCTTGTACAATCTGAGATACAGTTAGTGTTACTGCCCAATACACACTGCCCAACACACACTGCCCAGCAAATACTACCCAACACACACTGCCCAATGTGCCTTGCCCAATGCACACTACCCAACACACACTACCCAACAAATACTACCCAACAAAGACTGCCCAAACACACTGCCAAACAAACACTACCCAGCACACACTGCCCAACAAACACTACCCAACACACTCACACTTATCAGCACAAACTGCCCAACACACACACGTCCCAACACACTACCCAACGCACACTACCCAACAAATACTACCCAACAAAGACTGCCCAAACACACTGCCAAACAAACACTGCCCAGCAAATACTACCCAACACACACTGCCCAATGTGCCTTGCCCAATGCACACTACCCAACACACACTACCCAACAAATACTACCCAACAAAGACTGCCCAAACACACTGCCAAACAAACACTACCCAGCACACACTGCCCAACAAACACTACCCAACACACTCACACTTATCAGCACAAACTGCCCAACACACACACGTCCCAACACACTACCCAACGCACACTACCCAACAAAGACTGCCCAAACACACTGCCAAACAAACACTACCCAGCACACACTGCCCAACAAACACTACCCAACACACTCACACTTATCAGCACAAACTGCCCAACACACACACGTCCCAACACACTACCCAACGCACACTACCCAACAAATACTACCCAACAAAGACTGCCCAAACACACTGCCAAACAAACACTACCCAGCACACACTGCCCAACAAACACTACCCAACACACCCACACTTATCAGCACAAACTGCCCAACACACACACTTCCCAACACACTACCCAACGCACACTACCCAATACACTCACATTTCCCAACACACACCACCCAGCACACACTGCCCAACACATACTACACATCCTACCAAACACACACTACCTAACACATACTGCACATATTGCCAAACACACACTGCCCAGCACACACTACACATACTACCAAACACACACTGTCCAACACACACTACCCAACACACACTTCACATACTACCAAACATAGTATATGTTGGGAAATGTGTGTTGGGCAGTTTTTGATCAAATGTATTTTAATACAAAACCAAACATATACTGCCCAACACACACTACAGATACTACCAAACATACACTGTCCAACACGCACTGCCCAACACACACTTCACATACTACTAACCATACACTGCCCAACACACACTTCCCAACACATACTACATATACTACCAAACACATACTGCCAACACATACTACACATACTGCCAAACACACACTGCCCAACACGCACTACACATAGTATCAAACACACTGTCCAACACACGCTGCCCAAAACACACTTCACATGCTACCACACATACACTGCCCAACACTCACTACACTTACTACCATACACACAATGCCCATCACATACTGCCCAACATACAGTGCCCAACACACAGTACCCAACACACACTGTCCAACACATACTTCACATGCTACCACACATACACTGTCCAACACACACTGCCCAAGACACACTTCACATACTACTAACCATACAATGCCCAACACCCACTTCACATACTACTAAACACACGATGCCCATCACATACTGCCCAACACACACTTCCCAACACGTACTACATATACTACCAAACACATACTGCCCAACACATACTACACATACTGACAAACACACTGTCCAACACGCACTACACATAGTATCAAACACACTGTCCAACACACGCTGCCCAAAACACACTTCACATGCTACCACACATACACTGCCCAACACTCACTACACTTACTACTATACACACAATGCCCATCACATACTGCCCAACACACAGTACCCAACCCATACTATCCAACACACACTGCCCAACAAATACAACCCAACACAAAGTGCCCAACATACACTGCCTAACACAGTGCCCAACACATACTACCCAAAACACTGCTCAACAGATACTACCAAACACACACTACCTGATGTACCTTGCCCAACGTACACTGCCTAACACATCCTATCCAAGAAACACACTAACACAATGCCTAAAACACACTACCCAACACATTATGTAACATACACTCTCCATTTACACCATCCCAAATAAGTACCCAACACTTACTGCCCAACACACACAAACCAAGACACACTGCCCAGCACACACTGACCACCACACAGTATCAAACACACCCTCTCCAACACACCCTGTCCAACACACCCTGTCCAACACACCCTGTCCAACACACCCTGTCCAACACACACAGGCCAACACACCCTGCCCAACACACACAGGCCAACACACCCTGCCCAACACACACAGGCCAACACACCCTGCCCAACAATGAAAAGCTAAACCTGAACACACTGAGTCTCTGATTATCTGCACTCTGCAGAGACATTCAGAAACAAGGTGTCAGATACACTTCCAGTCGGATCGATTGATCTCTGACAGCCCACACACGCACCGCACACACTCCGCCCCCGGGTCTGCTGATGAGAGATGATTGACAGCTGTCACTCACAGGCGTTGGTGACGGCAAAGCTGTTGGCGGTCTCGATGTTGTCGACGTGCGGGACGAGGTTAAAGGGTGCCTCCGTGGCGTTGGGGCTGGTGTTGTGCAGGAATATGGCCAAGCGGAACGCAGTGTACTCCTGATCAGTGTTTCTGATGAACAACCCACCTACACACACACACACACACACACACACACACAGAAGGAGAGACACCAAAAAAAGATGTCAGTCACTCAACTCATCTTAAAACTCTACTTCAAACTTCAAAATTAAAAAAATATATTATTTGAGTAAAATTAAGACAAACAGCTAATCCTAACAAACAGTTCAGATATTTTTAATCTCACACAAACTTCAGATCAGCCTCCACTCTCCTGTGTCATTTAGACTAAAGTGATCCTGTAACACCAGACATGCTGAGAGCTTCTTTTGTCAAGACTTCTGTTGATGCAGCTCATTTTATTCATGTGTAACTGCCTTTAATTATGCAAATGTAAACCACCATTTGTGCTCAGGTTTTTAATTAATAAAAAATGGTCTATGCTGCTGAAACTAATCAATCACTCTATCAGCCTACAAGAAGAACTAAACAGCTGAGTGCTGTTTCAGGACAGATTTGTTACAGTAGGGGAGAACTATGGAGAAATCAACAAGCAGCAAACTAACAAAAGCAGCAGCTTGGTGGAGCTCCTCGAGAACCTTCATTGATACAAGAACCCACCAGCTGAATGAACGAGAGCAAGAGATAAAATCTCGGAGCAGCTGAACCACTGACTGTATATACACTCTCAGAAATAAAGGTACTAAACTGTCGCTGGGTCAGTGCCCCGCTTGACACTGGGGTGGAACCCTCAAGGGTTCATCTCAGTACCTTTAGTCAGGGAACATAACTGTACCATAATCCACTGAAATGATATGTTCTAAGCTGTACTGACTCCACACACCCCGTCTCGTCTCCAGGACTTTTATTTTACTGTTCTGTTTTAAAACATTCGGTTATGAAAAGGAACAAATACGAACTTTTCACCTGGAAAAACGTATTTAAGGTGCACAGTTGGACCTTAAAACCACTGTTGTACCTTTGAGGGAACATTTACAGTGTTTGTACCTTGACGAACAAAAATTGTACCTGCACAGAACCTTTATTACTAACAGTGTAGATGACATATACACTCATTCACTGTGTGTATGATATAGATTATATAAACACTCATTGACTGCATATGATATATACACTCATTGGTTGGAACATACTCTCATTGAATTTTGATGATGAAAAGTGGGAACTGTGTTGACTCTGTGGAATCACGTTCAGGTTCAGCATTCAAAACAATATTATTGAATTATTGAAGGTAATAAACACATTAGCATTAATTGTTGTAATCACTTAACAGCCCTACAGCACTGTGTGAAAGTCCGAGACCCTCGTATATTCAATTTACAGTTGAAACAGCCATAAAGTACACGTTATTGATGTTTCCGTGTCAGGAAAACAGCTGAAAACACACACTTAACAGGACATTACCCAGAATCCTCAGCAGCTAACTCTAATCTCAGCTGTGTGAGTGTTCAGTGAGTCACACCCTTCATTCCAGCTTCCATTCTTTTCAGGAGCCTCACTTTCAGCTCCTCAAAGAATCTGCAGACACACCTCCAATGTTCAGTCTTAGAAGCTGGTTGATCATTTTCTGAAGTAATCAAACACATTCAGTGTTGTTGAGGTCTGGACTCTGGGGTGGTCAGTCCATCGTTCAGCTTCTTTGTTTGATTTGTCTGTCTCCTTTTCTCAGTGAGGCTCTTCTTGATCAGCTACACATCCTTTCAGACCCATAGCGCTGAGTTGTCTTCTCTCAGTGGAAGGATGGACAGAAACACCTGTGGATGTTTTCAGATCTGAAGCAGCTTGATTTTCTCCTCTCTCTCAGAGATGAAAGCTTTAAGTGCTGTTTATCTGATGGGGGCAGTGTTGGGGTCGACCAGCTCTTCCAGGTGGTTGTTAGGAGACACATTTTCTCTGGAGCTCTAATCATTATACAGATTATCCTATATCTGATCTCCTCCATGAGGAGCTTGTATCTTGTGTTTTGACTGGAAATGAAATCAGTTATATATATATATATATACATATATATATATATATATATATATATATATATATATATATATATATATAATTTTGGCTTTCACACTGTCTGTATTGCTCTGTGTAGCGTATTGAGCACATTAACTTTCCAGGCAGCGCTCGCACTCCATCTCAGCGAGCGATGCGGAGCGTCCCGCTACACACAGGGAACAGAGTGTGTGTGTGTGTGTGTGTGTGTGTGTGTGTGTGTGTGAGACTGCAGATGTGTGATCTGGTTGGTGACACATTAATGAAACTCATTTATGCTGACGCTGCTATAATAATACTATTATTATTAGCACAATAACGACAGTTAGCTTCTTTGTAATTAGCATAGCATAATTATTTTATTATTGTGAAGGGTGTGTGTGTGTGTGTGTGTGTCTGGAATAGCAGTACTGAACCGGTTAGTCTCTCACACACACACCCACACACACACTGTAAATACTCTTCTGTAAAATCTTATTCCGATTTGCATATAATTAGCATAATACTAACACCCCTTAATTAGTGGCCATGAGCGTTTTTATCACCGTTATTACAGTCCTGACTGTTGAGCTGTCCTAACCTGACCATGCTGAACTGAACGGACAGATACGGAGAGAGTGTGTGCGCGCGCGCGCGCGCGTGCGCCCGTGTGTGCTGCAGTGGCGCTCTGAACAAAGCGCGCGCTGAAACATTGATGAGCTTCCAACCACATGCACGTTCACCATAACAAACAAAACCAACGGCGCCGGAGCGTAAAAGCGCATGCAGATATTAGAGAGGGGCACGCGGGCACGTGCGGGCGTGTGTGCGCGTGTCTGCTGTGTTACTCACCTATCTGGACGCTGCTGGGGAAAGCCCCCTCCGCGAGCCCCCACAGCAGCGGCAACACGACGATCCGCATCGCAGCTTCGGCTCACACACTCACATCCAGCGCGCGAGGAGGCATGGAGGAGCGGGAGGCGCGCGCGCGGTGCGGGAGAGGATAAAACACACGCGCGCAGAGAAAGAGAGAGAGAGAGAGAGAGAGAAACAGAGAGAGAGAGAGAGAGAGAGACAGAGAGAGAGAGAGATTAGGGGCGCATGCTGCAGACAGTGCGCCGCGCTCGCGCTCTGCACAGCTCACGAGCGAGACAGCAGCTCAGTACTGAACTGAGAGAGAGAAAGGGAGAGAGAGAGAGAGAGAGAGAGAGAGCACGCGCATGTCTGTTCCCCCTCTCTCTCCCTCTCTCTCTCTCTCTCTCTTTCTCAGTTCACAGTTCATTGACTTTTATTTCTGGCTGCTTTATTATTTATATGTATATAATTTACACCCACCAGACTCACACATTAAGCCCACCTCACTGTCCACTTTCTCAGCTCCACTGACCGTATAGTCTCACTCTGTAGTTCTACAGTTACAGACTGTAGTCCATCTGTTTCTCTGCATACTCTGTTACCCTGTTCTTCAGTGGTCAGGACCCCCATGGCCCACCCTCACAGAGCAGGTACTATTTAGGTGGTGGATCATTCTCAGCACTGCAGTAACACTGACGTGGTGGTGGTGTGTTAGTGCGTGTTGCGCTGGTCTGAGCGGATCAGACACTGTTATGGCTGATTGATGTGTACTGGATCATTCATTTAGGCCAAATATTCTGTATATTTCAAACTAAATATCCAGAATGCCGGCAAACATGGCTGATCAAATAGCTGATATGAAACGACTATAAACAGATAATTACAGTTTGTTATTTATTAAAAATTTTTGGTGTCCCACTTTATTTGGATAGTCCCCTTTAGATTATCTACAGATGTGCTGATTTCAAACAGTGGTGGGGTTAGGGTTAGGATTCGGGCCAGGGTTAGGGCTAGGAGCAGGGTGAGGGCTGAGTTTAGGTTTTGGGTTGAGGTGAAGGTTAGGGTTAGGATTAGAGCAAGTTTAGAGTTAAAGACAGTTATGGTCAACTTAGTAGATATTTTGTTGAATGTAACTTGAAAGTATCTAAAAGCATCTAAAGTGGACTATCCAAATAAAGTGTTACCACATTTTTTGTCATAACATCTCATTTTTTTCCCCCAAAATCCTTAAATTTTGAAAAAAAAAAATCAATTTATACTCTATAAGCTATTAATATAACAAAGGTTTCCAAACTTTTGAATGCTAGTGTTAATATAAGGCAACATAAGCCAATTAATTGACATTAACAATTAACATCAATTAACACAAATCAATAAATGTCTTATTTTTAATTTATTATTATTTAAAATCTGTTGTTTTAACCATAATGTGTGTGTGAATGTGTCTGTCTGTCTGTCTGTCTGCCAATGACGGCTGGGATAGGCTCCAGCACCCGACCCAGAAGGATAAGCGGTTTAGATGGTTTGTGTATGTGTGTTTTAACCATGTTTTCCTTATGCTTTCATTTCCATTCTGCTTTACTTTGTCACTTTATTACACTGAACACTCACACAGCTGAGATTAGATGTAGCTGTTCAGGATTCTGTGCATTTTCTGTTAAATGTCCACTTTCTGTTGAATAACCTGCATTTAATGACCATTTTGACTGGAAATTAGAAGCGGAAAAATGTGATGTCAGTGATTTGGGCCGTGGCATGGTTATTGGTTTGAGTATTTCTGAGTAGACGGGCTGGTTATAGTATTTCTGTAACTGCTTCTCTTCTAAGGTTTTAATGCTCAACAGTCAACAGCATCACCTTGAACCTAGAACAAGAATCTGAGGCTGCAGTGGACAGATGTTCGCCCAAACCGGACAGTTGAAAACACTCTCCTGGTCTGAAGAATCATGATTTCTTCTGTGACATGCAGATATTTGGCATAAATATCATGAATCCATGGACCCAACCTGCCTTGTGTCAGCAGTCCAGGCTGGTGGAGGTGGTGTAATGGGGTTTTCTCGTTACACTTTGGGCTGCTAATACCAATGAATCATCGCTTGAATGCCACAGCCTGTTTGAGTGTTGTTGTTGACCATGGTGCATGACATTGCACCATCTCACAAACCAAAAGTCTCAAACTGGTTTCATGAACGTGACAGTGAGGTCAGTGTTCTTCAGTGGCCTTCACAGCCACCAGATCTGAATCCAGTAGAACACCTTTGGGATGCGGTAGAACGGCAGCAAAGTGCAGCCGAAAAATCTGCAGGAACACCAACATGGACCAAGAAATGTACCAGCACCTTGTTCAACCCATGTCATGAAGAATTCAGCATGTGTTCAATACATATATATATATTAAGAGAAGCAGAAAAGGCCACTTAACTCAGAGGGAAACAGCCACACACAACATGACAGTGAACACTTCCACACACTGGTCGCATATAAAGGAACGTGATGAAACACAAGCACAATTCAATTACAACAACAACAACAACAAAAACATGTCCACTAGAAGTGTGGGACATGCCGGGAGCTACTTCACATGGCCACACTCCCTAAGCTCCAAGGAATCATGGAGCATGCCACTATACATATATATATATATATATATATATATATATATATATACACAAAAGTTGAGCTACATCATCGCAGGCCGATCCAAAGTGAAGGATCCTTCATATACAGCCTAGAAATGCAGCCTATGTTCTGGGAGATTTCAAGGACGCAACTGATGTATCCTTCCCAGCCTTCGGTTACCCACAGTTCTCTGCGCACAAACGATGCGAAGGAAAAAAAACAGCACCATGAAAATGGCGGAAAACGAAGCCGCTGGAGCAGAACTTGTTTTAAATGTACGTTTTTCACGTCCTTGAATTCGTCTTCGTTACCTTGTAAAGCGTAAAATCATTCGTCCGTGTATCGTATATCATCAGCGTCTCACATTTTATTTAGCAGGATTTGTATATGTGTAGTTTATCATACTACATAATAACATCTCCTCCATTTCCGTGAAGAAATGAAAAAGCAACACACACACAGTATTTTCTCTCACCAGCTCCCTCACAAGTTTCACACCGCTCTGATGTAGCAGCCTCGTTAGGACTGTTCCATTTGTTTGACCAATAGGCTACTAAAGAGGAGTCTTCATAGGACAGTCCTACCGAGGACCCGCACTACCTCGGCTGCAGCCTAGACTCTGCAATGCATCTACATACACACAAACACACACAAACCATCCACCAATAACCATTTCCACATCTCTCTTCGACAAAGTCTAGTGTTTACAGTCACCATCCGAAACCTGGTTGATCCAATCAATGATTTATTGAATTAAATCAGGTGCTGATTGGATGTGGTATGGCTGGAATATTGAGGGAAGTCAGGAATGAACCCTGTGTTCTTCTAACTGTTTTCCTCTAACCTAAATATGCACAGCTTTACTGACAAACAACATATTCTGACTGCTGACCACTGTACTTCCATTGTTTGTGTTTACTCTAATGTTCTGTAGTGTTTTCCTGCCCAGATGAGCAGTTTTAGACACTCTTCTTCACTGCTGAAGATGTTTGCACAGTGCTGCACATACGTAAATGCTGTCGGGGAAAATATTCCTAAAATAGAGTTTACAAAGCCTCGCAGGTAACACAGACAGGGTTCTGTGAGTGTGTTCTGAGTGCGGGAGTGCTGACGTTGGGTCGTCTCTGCAGTGTGATGTTGGGGTCTCGGCGGGACACGGACTGTGTGTGTGTGAGCAGCTGTGTCACACAGCCCATTCATAATCAGCACAGCCTACGGTACAAACGGCAGATGGAGGGAGGGGAGTGTGTCTGGGCGTTTTTCTGAGTTTGGGTTTGCGTTGGTGTGGGGGGTTTAGTTGGGTTTTGGGGTTTGGATGTGTGGGGTTTGGATATATGTGTGGTATCGTGGGAGTGTGGTGGTTTGGGTGTGCATATGCATGTGGAATTTTGATTGTGTAGTGGTTTCTGTGTGTGGTGGGTTTGGGTGTGGTGGTTTGGGTCTGTGGGGGTTTGGATGTGTATATGCGTGCTGAATTTTGAGGGTGTGGGGGTTTGGGTGTGTGGGGGTTTGAGTGTGTTGGTTTGGGTATGTTGGGGTTTGGGTGTGGTGGTTTGGGTGTGTGGGGGTTTGGGTGTGGTGGTTTGGGTGTGTGGGGGTTTGGGTGTGGTGGTTTGGGTGTGGTGGTTTGGGTGTGTGGGGGTTTGGGTGTGGTGGTTTGGGTATGTGGGGGTTTGGGTGTGGTGGTTTGGGTGTGTGGGTGGTTGGGTGTGGTGGTTTGTGTCTGTGGGGGTTTGGGTGTGGGGGTTTGGGTGTGGTGGTTTGGGTGTGTGGGGGTTTGGGTGTGGTGGTTTGGGTATGTTGGGGTTTGGGTGTGGTGGTTTGGGTGTGTGGGTGGTTGGGTGTGGTGGTTTGGGTCTGTGGGGGTTTGGGTGTGGGGATTTGGGTGTGGTGGTTTGGGTGTGTGGGTGGTTGGGTGTGGTGGTTTGTGTCTGTGGGGGTTTGGGTGTGGGGGTTTGGGTGTGGTGGTTTGGGTATGTTGGGGTTTGGGTGTGGTGGTTTGGGTGTGTGGGGGTTTGGGTGTGGTAGTTTGTGTCTGTGGGGGTTTGGGTATGTTGGGGTTTGGGTGTGTGGGGGTTTGGGTGTGGTAGTTTGTGTCTGTGGGGGTTTGGGTATGTTGGGGTTTGGGTGTGGTGGTTTGTGTCTGTGGGGGTTTGGGTGTGGTAGTTTGTGTCTGTGGTGGTTTGCGTATGTTGGGGTTTGGGTGTGGTGGTTTGAGTATGTTGGGGTTTGGGTGTGGTGGTTGGTTTGTGTTTGTGGGGGTTTGGGTATGTTGGGGTTTGGGTGTGGTGGTTTGGGTATGTTGGGGTTTGGGTGTGGTGGTTTGGGTGTGTGGGTGGTTGGGTGTGGTGGTTTGTGTCTGTGGGGGTTTGGGTGTGGTGGTTTCGGTGTGGGGGTTTGGGTGTGGTGGTTTGGGTATGTTTGGGTTCGGGTGTGGTGGTTTGGGTGTGTGGGGGTTTGGGTGTGGTAGTTTGTGTCTGTGGGGGTTTGGGTATGTTGGGGTTTGGGTGTGGTGGTTTGTGTCTGTGGGGGTTTGCATATGTTGGGGTTTGGGTGTGGTGGTTTGAGTATGTTGGGGTTTGGGTGTGGTGGTTTGAGTATGTTGGGGTTTGGGTGTGGTAGTTTGTGTCTGTGGGGGTTTGCGTATGTTGGGGTTTGGGTGTGGTGGTTGGTTTGTGTCTGTGGAGGTTTGCGTATGTTGGGGTTTGGGTGTGGTGGTTTGTGTCTGTTGGGGTTTGGGTGTGCTTAGTTTCAGGTGTGGTGATTTGGGTGTGGGTTTGTGTGAGTGGGGGTTTGGTTGTGTAGTGATTATTGTGTGTGTGTGTGTGTGTTTGTGCCTGTGTGTGTGTGTGCGGTTAATGTGTGTGTGTGGTTAGTGTGTGTGTGTGTGTGTTTGTGTGGTGTGTGTGTATGTGTGTGTGTGTGTTTGTGTGGTTAGTTTGTGCGTGTGTGTGCGTGTGCGGTTAATGTGTGTGTGGTTAGTGTGTGTGTGGTTAGTGTGTTTGTGTGGTTAGTTTGTGCCTGTGTGTGTGTGTGTGTGCGCGGTTAATGTGTGTGTGGTTAGTGTGTTTGTGTGGTTAGTTTGTGCCTGTGTGTGTGTGTGTGCGGTTAATGTGTGTGTGTGGTTAGTGTGTGTGTGTGTGGTTAGTGTGTTTGTGTGGTTAGTTTGTGCCTGTGTGTGCGTGTGTGCGGTTAATGTGTGTGTGTGGTTAGTGTGTTTGTGTGGTTAGTGTGTTTGTGTGGTTAGTTTGTGCCTGTGTGTGCGTGTGTGGTAAGTGTGTGTATGTGTGTGTGTGTGTGTGTTTGTGTGGTTAGTTTGTGCCTGTGTGTGCGTGTGTGCGGTTAATGTGTGTGTGTGTGTGTTTGTGTGTTTGTGTGGTTAGTTTGTGCCTGTGTGTGCATGTGTGTGGTTAGTGTGTGTGTGTGGTGTTAAGTTGAATGTAGATGATAACAGCAGTAACTCAGTCCAGATCTGTTACATCATTGTTTACACCTCTTGTGTTGTTCTTGTTTTCCTGTCTCTCACCTGCTGTGTCCTCTCCCTCTCTCTCTCTCTCTCTCTCTCTCTCTCTCTCTCTCTCTCTCTGTCTCTCTCTCTCTCTCTCTCTCTCTCTCTCTACTGTTTGCCGTATTGTTTCCTGTTTATTGTTTATTGCAGACTTACTCACTAGTTCTGTACCGAATCCAAACACACTAACATCACTGTCTGGAAATACTCAGAGAGAGAGAGAGAGAGAGAGAGAGAGAGAGAGAGAGAGAGAGAAAAGAGAGAGAGGTTTAAGGGAAATTAAGAATACTGACCCATAATTGATAGATGCTTAATTCTGAAAGCCTTGATCCAGCCAATCAGTCAGTCAGTCAGCCAGCGAGTCTGTAAAGCAAACAAAAGAGAGACTGTAAAACAGTAAACATGAACCTGTAATTATAAAGAATAACAAAGACAGTGAAACACAGCTTAATTAAAACCGTACGGGATACCAAACACACTTCAGGCTCTTTACAGCTTACAACAATAAACCAATCAAACCAAACAAACTAATTTATTAAGTCTAAAATTCCAAACATTTAATAAAAACAAATAAGCTGAAAATGAAAAAGGTAGAGAAGCGTGAAATGACAGTAAGAATTGCGGACTGGTGTAAAGACGGCGTAAAGAGTGAGGGCTGGTACTGTCAGTGAGCTCGGCTCTCTGTGGACCAAACACTGTGTATGAAATCCCAGCAGAGCAGCAGCTCACACTGACACACTCTCACACACACACACACACACACACCTCCACCAGTTCACTCTCTCACTCTCTCTCACATTCTCTCACTCTCTCTCACATTCTCTCACTCTCTCACTTTCCACACCTCCAAAGTTCAGTCTTAGAAGCTGGTTGATCATTTTCTGAAGTAATCAAACACATTCAGTGGTGTTGAGGTCTGGACTCTGGGGTGGTCAGTCCATCGTTCAGCTTCTTTGTTTGATGTGTCCGTCTCCTTTTCTCAGTGAGGCTCTTCTTGATCAGCTACACATCCTTTCAGACCCACAGCGCTGAGTCGTCTTCTCACAGTGGAAGGATGGACAGAAACACCTGTGGATGTTTTCAGATCTGAAGCAGCTTGATTTTCTCCTCTCTCTCAGAGATGAAAGCTTTAAGTTCTGTTTATCTGATGGGGGCAGTTTTGGGGGTCGACCAGCTCTTCCAGGTGGTTGCTAGGAGCCACATTTTCTCTGGCACTCTAATCAGTTTCTGAACTCCAGTTTCTGATCTCCTGTACTGAAAGACTGTGTTGGGTTAAATAAATCTCCAGCTGTTGTGTAGTACCGTGTGGACGGATGCACCGTCTGTGTGTGTATACGTGCTCCAGGCTCGGTGAGGTTCAGACAGATAGTCGGACAGCCTCCGGGCTTAGAGCACTTGGCGGTGAACATCGTGTGAGAGGAGGCTAGCGAGCGCTGTGCATATTCCCCATCCTTCACCATTGCGGTCAGTGAGCAGAGAGGAGTGGCCAGTTAAATCTGTCCGTTTCAGTGCACGCACACTCGGAGCCTCTTGGCGAGGGATGCGTGTGAGGGTGCGCGTGTGTGTGTATGTGAGGAGCTGTTTGGCTCAGGCTTGGCTCCGAGCTGAAAGCTGTTAAGTGCGTGCTGATCTCTGAGCAGAAATGAAACGCTCAGTAATTTAACACTCCCACTGTAACTCTCCTCTCACTCGCTGCGGTCAGGCCTCTCACTGCCCATTATATTACTCACCAACTAATCCACTGATTGGCTTAACATTTATCTAGACCAGGGGTTCTCAAACCTCTCCACCTCAAGGTCCACCTCTTTAGAAGTCGAAAGCACAGCGGCCCTCAAGAAATCTAACCTTTTTAATTAAAGTGTTTTTTGTCTTTTATTAAGTGGTGACATTGAAAAGCTGAGATTTAGGGCCTGAAAAGGGTTAGATCATCCATTTCAGTCACAGAAACCGTTTAATGAATCCTTACAAAACATCACTGAAATGTTTGGCTAGCTTTCAGGGCACTTCTGGACTGTGATGGAAACAACTGTCCACTTTAGAACCAGTGGTCCATAGTCGCTACACTCCCCTTGAGATCTGCTTCTTTATGAGTGCTTTATGAATCTGAATTTACCCATCAGGTCGCTGATGCTCGGCCAGAAATATGTTCAGGTATCCATGAGCCAAAATGCGCCTCCTCGCTGTTATTTTATTGCCTTGGTGTTATTAGAAGCAGCTCGTCCTGCAGGAACGATATGAGTGTCTATCAAGAGTCGGACATTAAAACAGACAGATTATGAGGAGAGTACAGCTCTGAGGCACTGCTGAAGAAAAAGATAGAAGAGTCCGCTGACGTTGAATTCCCTCTGAATCTGGATTCACTTGGAAGCAGATCAAGATCCGTTTTCCTCAGAGAATCGTTCAGTTGTTTGGGGTGAACCTGAGTACGGGTGGAGTGTTCACACCAAGGTGTAAAATACAGGGGGTCATGGGGGTCCAGGACTTCCAATTAACCCCTTGAACCCCCCTGAACATCTCAAAATCTAAATTCTGGGTCCCTCAATATAAACGTATTATGTCATTATGCTGTCCGTTAGAGGGAAACTAGATGCAGATTCAGTGAAGCTCATTGTTTATCTGCTTCACCCACAATCAGCTTCTGCCTTTGGTGTTCTTAACTAACTAGGGCTGCAGCATGGCTCTGCCACAGGGTGGCGCTGTAGCAGACTGGCTCGCCCAATCAATAAATGAGCAAGTGTAATATTTTTGTCTCATTTGTTTATTTTGGTTCTCTTTATCCACTATTAGGACTTCTGATGAAGTTTTAGGTCAAATTTATGCAGAAATATAGAAAATTCTAAAGGGTTCACAAACTTTCAAGCACCACTGTATATTGTTTATATTTATATCACCGCCGAATACAAACTACTGCCTCCACCTGAGTCTAGGCCTGAGGACCACACAAGTAATGACACAAGTCTAATAGTTATGTACTGCAATGGCATCAGTCCCGTAGTGGTGTACTGTAATGATATCAGTCCCATAGTGGTGTACTGTAATGATATCAGTCCCATAGTGATGTACTGCAATGGCATCAGTCCCATAGTGGTGTACTGTAATGACATCAGTCCCATAGTGATGTACTGCAATGGCATCAGTCCCATAGTGGTGTACTGTAATGATATCAGTCCCATAGTGATGTACTGCAATGGCATCAGTCCCATAGTGGTGTACTGTAATGATATCAGTCCCATAGTGATGTACTGCAATGGCATCAGTCCCATAGTGATGTACTGCAATGGCATCAGTCCTATAGTGATGTACTGTAATGACATCAGTCCTATAGTGATATACTGTAATGACATCAGTCCCATAGTGGTGTACTGTAATGACATTGTTCCCATAGTGATGTACTGTAATGATATCAGTCCCATAGTGATGTACTGTAATGACATCAGTCCCATAGTGGTGTTCTGCAATGACATCAGTCCTATCGTGATTTACTGTAATGACATTGTTCCTATAGTGGTGTACTGTAATGACATCAGTCCCATAGTGGTGTACTGTAATGACATTGTTCCCATAGTGATGTACTGTAATGATATCAGTCCCATAGTGATGTACTGTAATGACATCAGTCCCATAGTGGTGTTCTGCAATGACATCAGTCCTATCGTGATTTACTGTAATGACATTGTTCCTATAGTGGTGTACTGTAATGACATCAGTCCTATAGTGATGTACTGTAATGATATCAGTCCCATAGTGATGTACTGTAATGACATCAGTCCCATAGTGATGTACTGCAATGACATCAGTCCTATAGTGATATACTGTAATGACATCGTTCCCATAGTGGTGTACTGTAATGACATCAGTCCCATAGTGATGTACTGTAATGATATCAGTCCCATAGTGATGTACTGTAATGACATCAGTCCCATAGTGGTGTTCTGCAATGACATCAGTCCTATAGTGATATACTGTAATGACATCAGTCCCATAGTGGTGTACTGTAATGACATCAGTCCCATAGTGATGTACTGTAATGATATCAGTCCCATAGTGATGTACTGTAATGACATCAGTCCCATAGTGGTGTTCTGCAATGACATCAGTCCTATCGTGATTTACTGTAATGACATTGTTCCTATAGTGGTGTACTGTAATGACATCAGTCCTATAGTGATGTACTGTAATGACATCAGTCCCATAGTGATGTACTGTAATGACATCAGTCCTATCGTGATTTACTGTAATGACATTGTTCCTATAGTGGTGTACTGTAATGACATCAGTCCCATAGTGATGTACTGTGATGATATCAGTCCTATAGTGATGTACTCTAATGACATCAGTCCCATAGTGGTGCACTGCAATGACATCAGTCCTATAGTGATGTACTGTAATGACATCAGTCCCATAGTGATGTACTGTAATGACATCAGTCCTATCGTGATTTACTGTAATGACATTGTTTCTATAGTGGTGTACTGTAATGACATCAGTCCTATAGTGATGTACTGTAATGACATCAGTCCCATAGTGATGTACTGCAATGACATCAGTCCTATAGTGATATACTGTAATGACATCGTTCCCATAGTGGTGTACTGTAATGACATCAGTCCCATAGTGATGTACTGTAATGATATCAGTCCCATAGTGATGTATTGTAATGACATCAGTCCCATAGTGGTGTTCTGCAATGACATCAGTCCTATAGTGATGTACTGTAATGACATCAGTCCCATAGTGGTGTTCTGCAATGACATCAGTCCTATCGTGATTTACTGTAATGACATTGTTCCTATAGTGGTGTACTGTAATGACATCAGTCCCATAGTGATGTACTGTAATGACATCAGTCCTATCGTGATTTACTGTAATGACATTGTTCCTATAGTGGTGTACTGTA
This sequence comes from Colossoma macropomum, assembly GCF_904425465.1. Taxonomy (NCBI): domain Eukaryota; kingdom Metazoa; phylum Chordata; class Actinopteri; order Characiformes; family Serrasalmidae; genus Colossoma; species Colossoma macropomum. The sequence goes on from NW_023495326.1 coordinate 87,300, forward strand.
ATGACATCAGTCCCATAGTGATGTACTGTGATGATATCAGTCCTATAGTGATGTACTCTAATGACATCAGTCCCATAGTGGTGCACTGCAATGACATCATTCCTATAGTGATGTACTGTAATGACATCAGTCCTATAGTGATGTACTGTAATGACATCAGTCCTATCGTGATTTACTGTAATGACATTGTTCCTATAGTGGTGTACTGTAATGACATCAGTCCTATAGTGATGTACTGTAATGACATCAGTCCCATAGTGATGTACTGTAATGACATCAGTCCTATCGTGATTTACTGTAATGACATTGTTCCTATAGTGGTGTACTGTAATGACATCATTCCTATAGTGATGTGCTGTAATGACCTGAGAACCACTGTGATGTACTGAAATGATTTGAATCCCATAACGATGTACCATAATGAGATTAATCTAACTTGTACTGAAATAAATCTATCAGTGATCAGCTGTACTGACTTTAATCTCACAGAATGATGTAGACATGAAAGTCAGAGTGAGGTACTGTGACGGTTTGACTCTCATAGTAACATACTGTCCGACTCGGAGCTACTGTGTGAGTCATTCCAATGACTCATCCTCGTGAGATACTCCAGCAAGTCATTCTGATTTACTGCAGTGATTCTTTCTGGTAGAGCACTGAGTCTTAGTGGAACAGTGTAGTGACTCAGTGAGGTATCATATTAACTCTTTATGATTTAGTTTAGTTGTTGTGACTCAGTGAGGTAAGGCAGAGATGTGATCAATCCTCATCTCTCAGAGACCCACTCCAAACCTCCAGACTACAGGATCCTGGACTCCTGGACTCCTGTATTACAGACTTCAAAAGATTTACTGAAGTTCTCAGCACCATTGAGACTAATCTGTACTCAATGCTAATGCTACAACCATATAAAAAGCACTGCTCAGAGGGAACTTCAGCTCAGTTCAATCCATGGTTGGCATCATTGCCAAATCTGCACAGTTATACATGAATTGTATTATTGAACATGTATTATTCACATTGGAAGAACTTTTTAATTTATTTTTTTTTAGTTAGATTCATGTTGCCATGTCTATTCTGCTAACAATTTAGGGTAAGTCTGTATCCCAAGTGTACTCTCTAAAAGTTCACAAAACATCTGCATTCTATACATATGTATGGCAGAATTTGATAGCACTACGCCTAGCAGACTTTCTTGATCATGTGCGTTTTAGATTTTTCAAAAGAGGTTTGAGAGATCTGAATGACTTTGTTCACATCTCAGTGACTGAATTATCAAGAAACTTCCCTCTACATCCATGTGTCTGCAAGTCCAGGGAAAAGAATTTAGAATGTAGTTATAACTGAAGTCTGGGGGGAGGAGCATGGCTGAAACCCCTCCCTCTTCCAATCTAATGCCCTATAAATTCACAACCTCACCTTTCGTTCCCATAACAAAGGTTCCCAATCCCCACCGCCACCCCATCTCCTCCCTGTTCCTCAGTCCTACATCAGCTATGAGGGGGTCTGGCCTTCTAGCTACAGGCAGAATCTGCCCAAAACTCCAGCTCAAGTTCTCAGAGTTCTCTCCCTCCCTCAATCAGTCTTCATTCATACTACCACCACCATGTTATAGGCATGGTCTGAGCTCACAAACTGGATGCTATTGTAATGACAGCTATGGTCTAAGTCTAGGGCAGTGGTCTCCAACCTTGGTCCTCCAAAAAGAGCGGGTCAAGCCTTGATTACAAAACCTTGGTCTCCAAACCTTGGTCCTCCAAAAAGAGCGGGTCAAGCCTTGATTACAAAACCTTGGTCTCCAAACCTTGGTCCTCCAAAAAGAGCGGGTCAAGCCTTGATTACAAAACCTTGGTCTCCAAAAAGAGCGGGTCAAGCCTTGATTACAAAACCTCTGACAGAGATCAGACTGGAGCCCTCACTGGAATGGAGCAATGCTATACTTCCACAAAAAAGAAAGTAAGCCTCCAGCATGCAGCATTCTCAAGATATTTATTCCTTTATGCACGACATCCTTTGATATCACATACAACATCATCAACCTCAGAGGGTTAAGTCTAATACATCTAATCCAGCCAATCAGGGACTTGGGAAGAGGTCAATTAGCAGGAGCAGGTGTGGCAACTTGTGGTTGGAACCAGGCTCTGCTATAAAGTAGCTCTCCAGGATCAGGGATGGAGAACACTGGTTAGGAACTTAACTACCAAAGTAGCTAGGAACGATCCCTAAATCTAAAAGAGCCATACTTGCCAAACTTAACATGAGCATGAGTTCAATCGGTGACACAATGGTACATATCCATTATGCCAGTATATTTCAGGTGCTGGGAGGAAGGCGGGGATCTACTTTGAGGGTGTAGATAGTATCTCCAAAACCCAGGATGCTCTGCAACTTACCCTACTACTCTCAATGAACCCAAACTGTATTCTTTAGCAGTATTGTTTTCTTTTATATTTTCACCACGGTGGTCGGAAGGATAAATGAATAACGAAGTGACGTCCAAAAAGGTGAAGGCAGTTTTGAATAAAGACTGAAAAGAGGCAATATATGAGTTCTTCCATTCTTCTTACCTCACAAGCAGAGTAGAAGTACACTGGGCAAAAAATTGGCCAAGCCCAAAATGGCAACACATGAAGCTTTTAATGGTCTTAACAACAAATCATCAAACAAATAGATAAATTAATTTAATACAGGAGAACTTTTCCCTTTGATTTCTTTTGCAGACAGTCTGTTACAGAAAGAAGAGTCAGTATTGATCCACTCAGCATTGACGGCTTCAAACAGCTGAAAAACATTACCGAGTTAGTTTGTGAATCTAGACTCTGACAGCCAGAACCATCAGTACAAACTAATATTTTGGGCTTGGCCCATTGATTTGCCAAGAGTGTATATTCCTGTATCTCAAATGAAATCCAGCGGAAGCAGTGCCACCACATGCTAACAGTTTCTTCTGAAAATGTTCCTTAATTTGTTCTCTAACATCAGAAGGATGTGTGGTTCATGGCCTGATGCTTCCGCTGCTGGAACATATCTCATGGGCTACAGCAATCAATAGACTTAAAGCCAATCAATAACGTGGAGGCCAGTAGATAAGCTAGAGGTTCACATGTTGAGGATTGGAAGGTTAGATGCACATTGTACTTGAAGGATGCTTTTGGTGTTCCATGAATCTTCTTTACCACAATGAATGTCTTCTAAATATAGCCACGATTTAATGCCTTAGTCCAGCAGAGCTTAGAGTTTACCATTCTCAAAAAGATGGTTCTTCAAAGGTTCTTCAGTAAAGACATTCAAAGAACCATTTGTATACACTGTTAGAAAGAAAGGTTCTGTCCAGGTACTTCGTCAAGGTACAAAAAAATCTAATGTTCCCTTGAAGGTACATCAGTGGTTTTAAGGTCTGATTGTGAACCTTAAATAAGTTTCTCCAGGTGAAAAGTTTGTATTTTTCATAACCGAATGTTTTAAAACAGAACAGTAAAATAAAAAGCCTGGAGACGAGACGGGGTGTGTGGAGTCAGTACAGCTTAGAACATATCATTTCAGTGGATTATGGTACAGTTATGTTCCCTGACTAAAGGTACTGAGATGGACCCTTGAGGGTTCCACCCAAGTGACAAGAGGGGCACTGCCCCAGTGACGGTTTAGTACCTTAATTTCTGAGAGTGTATGCTTAAATGGTTCTTTGTATGGTGAAACGGTTCTATATAGTACCAAAATGGATTCTGCTCTTGTTATGATGTCAAGCTTGAACCCTTTTTGGTGTCACATAGAACCCTAAAGAACACAGGTGAGGCCTTCTTGGACTCCTAGACATGGATGACTGCGGCATCACCGGGAATCAGCATCATGATCTCCTGACAGTAAGGCTAACACGTAGTTTTCAGTGTTGTGTGTGGGAGCGGGCAGGTGACCAGGCTCGTACAGGTGGGTAACTGCTTTGCTAATGTTTTATAACCAAAGTTAGGATTCCAACAAACAAACAAACTTAGGAATGTTTATTTAAGACTATATGTAAGATGTAGATGTATAAGAGTTTTGCCTGAATATACTTAAATAGACTTCAATAAGCAGTTCGGTCTTTGGAGGTAAAAGACATCCAGGAGATATGAAAAAGGTATCGAGTGAATGTTGTGAAACCGTAAGAAGAACCAAAAGGAATGTATCACTCTGCTGACAATGAAATAGGAGAGGCAGAAGCAGGACATGCATTAGCACATGAGGAAGCATGAGTGAAGGGTTTGAAAAGAGCATATGTAGACCATCGAGCGAGTGAGGCTGAGGAAGCAGCAGCGAGTACGAACATGAAAGAGCTGCGCAATACCATCAAAACGTTATCAGGATGGTTCGGTCACACCAGTCGCCGAGTAAAATATGAAGAAGGAAACAAATTAACTGAAGAAAATGAGCTACCGCACATACCCCTCTCCATGCACTGCCCACAATACCTACATCAAGAGTCGGTTATTCATTCAGCCTAATGAGAAACTGTAGAACAGACTCAGTTTATATCACAATACCTACATTTAGAGTCGGTTATTCATTCAGCCTAATGAGAAACTGTAGAACAGACTCAGTTTATATCACAATACCTACATTTAGAGTCGGTTATTCATTCAGCCTAATGAGAAACTGTAGAACAGACTCAGTTTATATTACAATACCTGCATTTAGAGTCGGTTATTCATTCAGCCTAATGAGAAACTGTAGAACAGACTCAGTTCGAAATCATAACAAGAGAAGAACCTTTTTGATGCTACATTGAACCCTTTTCTAAAAAGCTTCCTTCAATCTAAGGAACTCTTTCACCACATAAAGACATGCAAATGGTTGTTTACGTGTTCATGGTTCTAGATAGCACCACTGTCTTTCTTAAGAACCCCTTTGAAGAACCATCTTTTTTAAGACTGCAGTTAAACGTGCATCGTTTTGTTTAAGCGGACTCGCCCCTCAGTACCTGAGTGAAATTCTCTCCCATTGTGAACCATCACGCCTACTTAGATCACAAGGTGCTGCTCACTATTAGTACCTAGAATTAATAAAGCTACATCAGGGGGGAGAGCTTTCTCATACAAAGCCCCCCAGCTTTGGAATAATCTTCCAGTCAGTGTTCGGGAGTCAGGCACAGCCTCAGTCTTTAAGTCTAGGCTAAACACTTACTTGTATGGTCAAGCCTTTGGTAATTAGTTTTCCCTGTCAGTTCTATACCTGCCAGAGTCTCCGCTGCTCTGTTACACTGTAGTCTGTGATCAGTCGCCCATTACAGAACTACCTTTCTTTGCCGAGTTGAACAGCTGCCCATCCTGTGCGTCTGATGCTGTTGCTTCTTCTGCCTTGATCGGGTGCCCACTGACTGCCAGCCCTCTGGACCGGTTTGACCACCATTGAGCTTCATGCTGTACAATGCTGTGCAAACCTCACCCTCACGATCTGACGCTCCCGATGCTGCTGCTGCTCCTGCTGCTGCTGCATAAACTAAAACTAATCAAATTAATCATTTGCTCCACCTGTTTTCCCCGTTTTGTACTATAATACTTTATACTAACACTGTTTTCTATCCGGTGTCGACCAGAGGAGGATGGGTTCCCCTTCTGAGTCTTGGTTCCTCTCAAGGTTTCTTCCTGTTGCTCTTAGGGAGTTTTTCCTTGCCACTGTTGCCACTGGCGACGCTCATGGGGGCTTGGACCCAGATTTTTCTGTAATGCTGATTTTTCTGTAAAGCTGCTTTGTGATAACACCTGTTGTAAAAAGCGCTATATAAATAAACTTTGCTTGCTGTGTCCTAAAATAAAGCACTATGTAGTTAATAGGACATATTTTGGAACATCTACCAAAATAGTGCACTGTATGGTGAATAGGATGCAATTTGATTGTAACAGTTGAGAAAAAACTGGAGGGTCTTACCGTTCAAATGAGACCGAGATTATGAATGTAGCCCAGTCTGTGGGAACAGCGCCCCCTTTACTTTGGGCACACCATTTGAGGCTAAAATGGGGCGACAGCTAACAAGTTAACAGGACGCAGTTCATTAAATGGTGAATAGAGCTCAGATTTGAACATTGTGCACTATGAAGTGAACACAGATCACTAAACAGTGGCGTAGTTTCCAGTGTAGTGCACTATATTGGGGGAACAGTGTGTACCTTGGGACGCAGCCCTCGTTTTAGGGGAGTGTTTTGGTCCATTGCCATTAGAGCTGTTAGTCAGTGCTGCTTTATCTGCAGTGTTCATCCTTGGACATTATACAAGCCCTGACACACACCCACAGGGACACACACGCACACACACACACACACACACACACACACACACACACACACACACACACACACACACACACATTCAGTCAAGCAATCAGCCATTAGCCAGCACTACACACACACACTCATGACCAGAGCCATCAGCTATTAATCTGCACTGCGCTAACGCCATTAGCATGTCATTAAACACATCTGATCTGGCAGCTAGTAGCGCTCTGCGCACACACACACACACACACACACACACACACACACTCGCAGGGTTATCTTGGGCATCAGTCTTTGCTGAGCTAAACTCTGTGCCCAGGTGCTCATGAATATTCAAATACACACACACACACACACACACACAGAGAGAGAGAGAGAGAGAGGGAGAGAGAGAGAGAGAGAGAGAGAGAGAGACTTCCCCTGTGTGTCAGAACATGCTCTTTGTATATGTGTGTGTGTGTGTGTGTGTGTGTGTTTACTCCTTTAAGATGAATGCAGTAAAGTGTTGTTTTATCTTCTATTTTCCATTTTACTGTGATTTCTGATAATTAACTAGTTAATAAGCAGGTAATAATATGGTAATATAACGATAAGTTGTTCTTGCCTAAAACTCCATGCTAACTTTTTAGTTGTTACTAAATAATAAGTTGATATTTGCATTGGTAAGAAGTCAGTAGCCAAATAATTAACTAAAATCGTGGTAGTAAGTTGTACTAATGTAAAAATGACATGCTAGTTTTCTAGTCATCAAAAAATATTAGGTAAAGATAATACGTTAGCGTAGAAGAACCTGGGATAATATGTTAATTAAGCAGTTAATATGCTATAAAACTGACTGACTACTTAATAACACTCGCTTTTACTGTCTTAGTTACTAATTAATTAGCTTGCATCAAGTTGAAATATTCAAATATCACTTTATTTATGGGTGATTAGAGTTTGGTACCATTATTTTCCCATTTTATTACCAACTACTACTTTATTACCAGTACAATTACTAACGAGATCTATTGAGAACTAGGAAATTAGCATGTATTTTTTAGGTAAGAACAGATTGTTACTTTAATATTGCCATTTAATCATTTTGAAGGAGGGGCTCATTATCGCTGGTTTGAAGGAGGGGCTCATTATCGCTGGTTTGAGGGAGGGGCTCATTATCACTGGTTTGAAGGAGGGGCTGATTCTCACTGGTTTGAGGGAGGGTCTCATTATCGCTGGTTTCAGTGAGGGGCTCATTATCACTGTTTTGAGGGAGGGGTTCATTATCACTGGTTTGAGGGAGGGGTTCATTATCGCTGGTTTGAGGGAGGGTCTCATTATCACTGGTTTGAGGGAGGGGCTCATTATCGCTGGTTTGAGGGAGGGTCTCATTATCACTGGTTTCAGGGAGGGTCTCATTATCACTGGTTTGAGGGAGGGTCTCATTATCGCTGGTTTGAGGGAGGGTCTCATTATCACTGGTTTGAGGGAGGGTCTCATTTTCACTGGTTTGAGGGAGGGGTTCATTATCACTGGTTTGAGGGAGGGTCTCATTATCACTGGTTTGAGGGAGGGTCTCATTATCACTGTTTTGAGGGAGGGGCTCATTATCACTGGTTTGAGGGAGGGGCTCATTATCGCTGGTTTGGGTAGTGTCTCATTATCACTGGTTTGAGGGAGGGTCTCATCATCACTGGTTTGAGGAAGGGTCTCATTATCACTGGTTTGAGGGAGGGTCTCATTATCACTGGTTTGAGGGAGGGTCTCATTATCACTGGTTTGAGGGAGGGGTTCATTATCACTGGTTTGAGGGAGGGGCTCATTATCGCTGGTTTGAGGGAGGGGTTCATTATCACTGGTTTGAGGGAGGGTCTCATTATCACTGGTTTGAGGGAGGGGTTCATTATCACTGGTTTGAGGAAGGGTCTCATTATCGCTGGTTTGGGGAGGGGCTCATTATCACTGGTTTGAGGGAGGGGCTCATTATCGCTGGTTTGGGGAGTGTATCATTATCACTGGTTTGAGGGAGGGTCTCATCATCACTGGTTTGAGGAAGGGTCTCATTATCACTGGTTTGAGGGAGGGGTTCATTATCACTGGTTTGAGGGAGTGTCTCATTATCACTGGTTTGAGGGAGGGTCTCATTATCACTGGTTTGAGGGAGGGTCTCATTATCACTGGTTTCAGGGAGGGTCTCATTATCACTGGTTTGAGGGAGGGGTTCATTATCACTGGTTTGAGGAAGGGTCTCATCATCACTGGTTTGAGGGAGGGGTTCATTATCACTGGTTTGAGGAAGGGCTCATTATCACTGGTTTGAGGGAGGGGTTCATTATCACTGGTTTGAGGGAGGGTCTCATTATCACTGGTTTGAGGGAGGGGTTCATTATCACTGGTTTGAGGGAGGGGTTCATTATCACTGGTTTGAGGAAGGGTCTCATTATCGCTGGTTTGGGGAGGGGCTCATTATCACTGGTTTGAGGGAGGGGTTCATTATCGCTGGTTTGGGGAGTGTCTCATTATCACTGGTTTGAGGGAGGGTCTCATCATCACTGGTTTGAGGAAGGGTCTCATTATCACTGGTTTGAGGGAGGGGTTCATTATCACTGGTTTGAGGGAGGGGTTCATTATCACTGGTTTGAGGGAGTGTCTCATTATCACTGGTTTGAGGGAGGGGTTCATTATCACTGGTTTGAGGGAGGGGCTCATTATCACTGGTTTGAGGAAGTGTCATTATCACTGGTTTGAGGGAGGGTCTCATTATCACTGGTTTGAGGGAGGGGTTCATTATCACTGGTTTGAGGGAGGGTCTCATTATCGCTGGTTTGAGGGAGGGGTTCATTATCACTGGTTTGAGGGAGGGTCTCATTATCGCTGGTTTGAGGGAGGGTCTCATTATCACTGGTTTGAGGGAGGGTCTCATTTTCACTGGTTTGAGGGAGGGGTTCATTATCGCTGGTTTGAGGGAGGGTCTCATTATCGCTGGTTTGAGGGAGGGTCTCATTATCACTGGTTTGAGGAAGGGTCTCATTATCACTGGTTTCAGGGAGGGTCTCATTATCGCTGGTTTGAGGGAGGGGCTCATTATCACTGGTTTGAGGGAGGGTCTCATTATCACTGGTTTCAGGGAGGGTCTCATTATCACTGGTTTGAGGGAGGGGTTCATTATCACTGGTTTGAGGAAGGGTCTCATCATCACTGGTTTGAGGGAGGGGTTCATTATCACTGGTTTGAGGAAGGGTCTCATTATCACTGGTTTGAGGGAGGGGTTCATTATCACTGGTTTGAGGGAGGGTCTCATTATCACTGGTTTGAGGGAGGGGTTCATTATCACTGGTTTGAGGGAGGGGTTCATTATCACTGGTTTGAGGAAGGGTCTCATTATCGCTGGTTTGGGGAGGGGCTCATTATCACTGGTTTGAGGGAGGGGCTCATTATCGCTGGTTTGGGGAGTGTCTCATTATCACTGGTTTGAGGGAGGGGCTCATCATCACTGGTTTGAGGAAGGGTCTCATTATCACTGGTTTGAGGGAGGGGTTCATTATCACTGGTTTGAGGGAGGGGTTCATTATCACTGGTTTGAGGGAGTGTCTCATTATCACTGGTTTGAGGGAGGGGTTCATTATCACTGGTTTGAGGGAGGGGCTCATTATCACTGGTTTGAGGAAGTGTCATTATCACTGGTTTGAGGGAGGGTCTCATTATCACTGGTTTGAGGGAGGGGTTCATTATCACTGGTTTGAGGGAGGGGTTCATTATCACTGGTTTGAGGGAGGGGTTCATTATCACTGTTTTGAGGGAGGGGTTCATTATCACTGGTTTGAGGGAGGGGCTCATTTTCACTGGTTTGAGGGAGGGGTTCATTATCACTGGTTTGAGGGAGGGGCTCATTATCACTGGTTTGAGGGAGGGGTTCATTATCGCTGGTTTGAGGGAGGGTCTCATTATCGCTGGTTTGAGGGAGGGTCTCATTATCACTGGTTTGAGGAAGGGTCTCATTATCACTGGTTTCAGGGAGGGTCTCATTATCACTGGTTTGAGGGAGGGGCTCATTATCACTGGTTTGAGGGAGGGTCTCATTATCACTGGTTTCAGGGAGGGTCTCATTATCACTGGTTTGAGGGAGGGGTTCATTATCACTGGTTTGAGGAAGGGTCTCATTATCACTGGTTTGAGGGAGGGGTTCATTATCACTGGTTTGAGGAAGGGTCTCATTATCACTGGTTTGAGGGAGGGGTTCATTATCACTGGTTTGAGGGAGGGGTTCATTATCACTGTTTTGAGGGAGGGGTTCATTATCACTGGTTTGAGGGAGGGGCTCATTATCACTGGTTTGAGGAAGTGTCTCATTATCACTGGTTTGAGGGAGGGGTTCATTATCACTGGTTTGAGGGAGGGGCTCATTATCACTGGTTTGATGGAGGGGTTCATTATCACTGGTTTGAGGGAGGGGCTCATTATCACTGGTTTGATGGAGGGGTTCATTATCACTGGTTTGAGGGAGGGGCTCATTATCACTGGTTTGAGGGAGGGGTTCATTATCGCTGGTTTGAGGGAGGGGCTCATTATCACTGGTTTGAGGGAGGGGTTCATTATCGCTGGTTTGAGGGAGGGGCTCATTATCGCTGGTTTGGGGAGGGGCTCATTATCGCTGGTTTGGGGAGGGGCTCATTATCACTGGTTTGAGGGAGGGTCTCATTATCACTGGTTTGAGGGAGGGTCTCATTATCGCTGGTTTGGGGGAGGGGCTCAGAGATCAGTTATCTGTTCTGCTTCCGGCTCAAAAACAGCTTCTCGACTTGACCAAACGTACCGAACTCGAAGAGGAAGCGGACCTGGATCTGTTATAAAGCTCTAGTGTGTGTAGAGCTTTGTAACAACATGACCCTGACTGGCTTTTTATGCTGTTATGTCTCTTTTTTACATCTCCTGCATTTTATCTTTCCTTTAAAACTCTGTTTTTCATTCTAATCAGTGGAGTTTAGCTCTAATCCCAGTGCTGTTTTTGTTTGTTTGTTTGTTTTCTTTCTAAACATCGTTTTGTCGTTGCGTGTTGTTCTCTGGCTCTGGCTAATTGAATCAGTAGAAGATTCAGTGCGGCTGAGTAGAGCCCCCCATGCTCCCCCCACGCCCCCCCGCGCTCCCCTCTGCGCAGTGTACACCGTGCCTGATGAGCCCGGATGAAGACAGGATGAGGAGCGGATGAATAATTGATTGGCGTTTGGCAGGGCGTCCCTCAGGCATGCTGTGCTCCCCCGCATTGCATTCTGGGTAATCTCTGAGTCCCTGAATAAGATTCTCCTCATCCTCTAACTTCTCCATGGCGACCGAGTCGGGTCCGGTTAAGGCGGAACAAAAGCCCTGCTGCTGTTCGGGAAAAACCCGGAAAACTGCGTCCGGAGTGTCCAGAGTGTCCGGATTCACAGCAGATCCACTGTGTTTAATAAACATGATCAAACTCAGCTTCACTAGAGCTGTTACAGTTCATCACAGCTCTCTCCCTCTCTCTCTCTCTCTCTCTCTCTCTCTCTCTCTCTGTCTCTCTCTCTCTCTTTATCTCTCTATTTTATCTCCCTTTTCCCTCCCTCTGTCTCTTTTCCTCTTTCTCTTTTTAATCTCAGTTTATTTTATTTCTAAATATATTTAATTGATATTTTTTAATGGGCATAGATTTCCAGATTGTGAAAAAGACTGAGGTATCATTGTTATGAAAGAGTGTAATAGACCTTTAATGTTATTATTAGTTATAGTTGTTATAGTTATAGTTATAGTTGTAGTAATAGTAGTATCATGAAAGAGTGGTTTATAAATATATACTACTACTACTACTAATAATAATAATAATAATATGATTAGTTTTAGATTGTTGTGAGGCTGTGGGCAGATCTCAGAGATGCTCTCTCTACAGAGCTTTTATTTCAGACTATGATGATTAATATAATTGCTTATATGATTAATATAATCTGCAGTGCAGAGGAACGGGTTATAATGAGTGTGTGCGTGTGTGTATGTGTGTGTGTGTAGTGTGTGTGTTTGTGTGTGTGAGAGAGTGTGTATAGTGTGTGTGTGTCTGTGTGTGTATGTGAGTGTGTATAGTGTGTGTGTGTGTTTGTGTGTTTGTGTGTAAGAGTGTTTGAGTGTTTATAGTGTGTGTGTGTGTGTGTTTGAGTATATAGTGTTTGTTTGTGTGTTTGTGTGAGTATGTGTATTTATAGTGTGTGTGTATATGTTTATAGTGTGTGTGTGTGTGTTTGAGTATGAAGTGTTTGTGTGTGTGTGTGTGAGAGTGTGTGTGTTTATAGTGTGTGTGTGTGTGTGTGTGTGAGTGTTTATACTGAGTGTGTGTGTGTGTTTGAGTGTTTATAGTGAGTGTGTGTGTGTGTGTGAGTGTTTATAGTGAGTGTGTGTGTGTGTGAGTGTTTATAGTGAGTGTGTGTGTGTGTGTGAGTGTTTATACTGAGTGTGTGTGTGTTTGAGTGTTTATAGTGAGTGTGTTTGTGTGTGTGAGTGTTTATAGTGAGTGTGTGTGTGTTTGAGTATACTTTTTCTCTCTTCACTTGCCCCTTAACTATTTTCTTAATTAGATAACGAACATGCTAACATTCCTCAGACAGCCAGAAACACAGCTGTTCACACAAACACAAACACAAACACTATATACTCAAACACAAACACACACACACACACACAATAAACACACACACACACACACACAATAAACACACACACACACACACACAGAGTGGTAAAACATGCCTATTCAAGCTGAGCCTTCATTTAACAACTCTGAAGTGTTAAACCTTTATGGTCATGCTAAGTTCTGCCACCTCTATTGGGTTTACAACAGTATGTTAGCATTAAGCTTACACTAGTGCACGGAACGGTTCTAGATTAAACACCTATGTTTGAAGCTTGTAACAGACGTTATCATATATCTGAGCTTGTATGCGTCAGTGTTACAGTGACTCTGTCAGTACAGAGTTCTTCATAGAGCTGCCGACATTCCTAACAACTAACCGGAACACTGCTTATACTATGACTCATATTCACAGCCAGGGACGTATCTACAACCTCTAGAAGGACCAGAGTTTTTTCTCACACACATTGTAAATCAAAGCATGATTGGCTGATTATCCTAATCCACCTTATTGCTACGCCCCATGATGCTTTGAGGGACTTCTAGCAAAGCATAAACAGACAATATGTTAAATTCTTATAACATCTATAGGGGACACAGCTGCTGAACGCCAAGCAGCTACCTAGAGATCTAGCTTGGCTGATTTGTTTAATACAGTATTAAGTCAAATAAGTTGGTGTTACACCAATACAGTAACCAATCAGAGCCTAGTGACATCACTCAGTCAGAGAGAGAGACGACAGTACTACAGCAGTAGTAGTGTACCTGACACCTGAGTGTCTGAGTGTCTCTCAGAGCATATGGAAACACACACACACACACACACACACACATAGCATAAAGAACTGTGTATGTGTGTGTGTGCATGTGTGTGTGTGTGTGTGTGTGTGAGGTGAAAGGAAGTCTTTAGGGCGTCTTTATCTCGCTCTGATCTGCAGTAGTGGAGCTGCAGCTGGGCACAAACACACACACAAACACACACACACACACACACACACACACACACACTGAGGGCCGGAAGGAGTTCAGGCTGCCAGAACACACAGCTGAACAAAACTGCAGACTGATTCTCTCTCTCTCTCTGTATCTCTCTCTGTATCTCTCTCTCTCTGTATCTCTGTCTGTATCTCTCTCTTTCTCTCACTCTCTCTCTCTCTGTATCTCTCTCTCTCTCCCTTTGCATCTCTCTCGCTCTCTCTCTCTTTCTCTGAAATATTTTATTGATCTGCTGGCACAACCTCTTCAGGGTATCCGGTGGGAACATGACGAATTCTTATTCAATTTATTATACACACACACACACACACACACACACACACACACACACACACACTCTTTGTCGGCCACCTGCTGACTGTCTCTTCCTGACATTTCTGACATCACCAGCCAGGCTTATGTGTGCTACCTCAGAGCCCTCTGGTCATGTGTGTGTGCGTGTGTGTGTGTGTGTGTGTGTGTGTGTGTATTCTGTAGAGAATGCCGCTGTATTTTTAGAAAGAACACACTCACACTGCCTGAAGGCGAAAACCGTCCACTCATATCCCATTCATGAGTGTGTGTTTGTGTTTGTGTGTGTGTGTGTGTGTGTGCGCTAAGCTGTGTGAGCTCTCTGTGGAAAAACATCAACAGTCTTTTTCCAGCTTTCATTCTGAGCCCCCAGAGTCGTGTAGTCTGGTCTGCAGTAGACGCTATAGGGTGATTAGCAGGACTAGCCTAACTAACCCACAGCACCTTACAGTACTGCACAAAATCCATTTAATTAATTTTCAGTCAGAACAGCCAATAAACCTGTGGGGTCCATTTGTTCATATCTTCTGAAACTCTCCCTTAAAGGCTTTTGTGAATCCCATTCTAAATCCATAGGCATTAATATGGAGTTGCTCCCCCTTTGCAGCTACAACAGCTTCCACTCTTCTGGGAAGCTTCTACAAGATGTTGGAGAGTCTGTGGGAATTTCTGCCCATTCATCCAGAAGAGCATTTGTGAGGTCAGACACTGATGTTGGATGAGAGGGCCTGGCTCACAATCTCCGTTCTAGATCATCCCAAAGGTGTTAGATGGGGTTGAGGTCAGGACTCTGTGAGGGTCAGTCAAGCTCTTCCACACCAAACTCACCCAGTCATGACTTTATGGAGCTGCTTTGTGCACTGGGGCTCAGTCATGCTGGAACAGGAAAGGTTCTTCCCCAAACTGTTCCCACAAAGTTGGAAGTGCTTATGCTTGTGTGCAGCTGCTCAGCCAAAGAAACCCATTTTGTGAAGCTCCTAACATGCAGCTCTTTTGCTGATGTTGCTTCCAGAGGCAGTTTGGAGCTCTTTAGTGATGATTCAACAGAGGATAGACACTGTGAACTTCAGCACTCGGCAGCCCACTCCGTGAGTTTGGTGGTCTACCGCTTCGTGGCTGAGCTGATGTTGCTCCTAGGTGCTTCCATTTCACAGTAATAGCAGTTACAGTTGACAGGGGCAGATCTAGCAGGACAGACTGATTTGTGGCAGAGGGGGCATCCTGTGACTGTGCCATGTTTAAAGTCACTGGGTTCATCAGTACAATTCTTTCTACTGCCAACATTTGTTTATGGCAACTGCAAGACTGTGTGCTTAATTTGATCCACCTGTTAGCAATGAGTGTGGCTGAAACACCTGAACTCAATAATTAGGAAGGGTGTCCCAATACTTTTGTCCATAAAGTGTTAGTAGGGCTGAACAATTAATCGTTGTTATATCAAAATCACAACATGAAAGAGTTGAATTTTCAAACCACAATATCTGCAATTTTAAGTGCGTTGCACAGCTTAAGCACTTTCCAGGTGGTTGCTAGGGTGCTGGCAAATGGTTGCGGTAGTGTTTTTGGCGGTTGCTCAGGTTTCTGTAGTATCTCAGGTCATTGCTGGGATCTTGTTAGGTGGTTTCTATGATGTCCCAAGTGGTTGCTACATTATTGCTAATCAACATCATCACCAGGAGAACATTTCAGGCTGGGAAAGAATGTCTGACCCAGAATTTTTAACCACAAATAACCTTTTTTGGTCAAACATAATCAAGAGTTGAAACAGTTCAGCTGTAATCTACTGGAGAGGGAGCAGTAGGTGTTACCCAGTCTTCAGTCAAGGGCAGCATGTCCAGCACAGTGAACATCAGTTTCTTTCTGTTGGTGGACAGTCAGTTAATTCTGCTTGCAGGTCACTTCATGGTGCTCTGGAGTGAAATGCTGACTGCATATTCTCATAGTTGTGTATTTGTCTTGGTGTATCGTCTGGATTTTTGGGGTTTGAATAGCTTGCAGATACTGGAACGTTTGATGGGATTCGGTAAATAATGCCGGGTAACAGCCCTCACTTGTAACTTTTGCACTCTGGCACGGCACAAATGGTCGGCACTGTTTTCCTGAATAATTCACAGTTACGATTGACTGCAAAACAAAGTCTCAACAGCTCAGAAGTAAACACGTCCCTTTGGAGTGTTGGTATGTTACGTGAGAGCGTCTGAGTATCTGGCTGCTTAGTGCATTGTGGAAGTTGTTGTTTTCAAAAATAAAGCTTGTGAAAAGTTGTCATGTTGTAACAGTGACGGACTGAACCACATGTTCACAGACGAGGCTACTGTTAAGAGCTGTGTTAACAAAAGGACGATCCAAAATCACAGTCGTTAACCAGAAAAATGAGTTTGAAAACCAGAGATCCAAAACCAAGCAAAAGGGCTGTTGTGGGGTAATTTAACCATGGTTTCATGACTCGCTTTCAGGAATTGCATAGCTCAAAAGAACAAGAAGTGTTAGTTGTTTAGTAAGGCATGTGTTTCTTCCCAGTCTGTGCTGGTCTGTGCTGTGTTTTGTCATGTCTGCCATGAGCAGAGGTTTAGTTAACCCCCTCTTAGCCCTTACTTCCTGGTCACACCTCTTCAGACTGTACATTGGTGTCAGAAGTGGGACGGGTCACGCCAGCTGGAGAAGGCTGAGCATCTCAATAGAGAAATCAACCAGACAGTGGCTGGCAGGAGGAAGCAGAGGACGACGTTGGCAAGACCCCATGAGGGACCAAGCCAAACACCCGCCCTGCTCTTCCAGATGAGGCTAGCCAGCCCAGAAGAGGATGACCAGCCCAGTGGTGAGCACTCAGAGCCAGAGTCGCCTACAAGCTGGACAGCTGTGAAAGTCTATCACTGGGAAGTGGCAGCTTGAGGCCTGAGTCGGGGAGTCTTCTATGCCAATTCTCTTTCTCTCCCATTCTGTCTCTCCATATTTCTCGCTTGTTTTCTATTTCTTTCTGTCTCTTATTTCTTTTTCTTATTATCTCTTTCGTTTGTATGTCTCACTTTCACTCTATTCCTTTTATTTGTCATTGTTCTCTCTTTTTCTGTCTTTTTTTATCTCTCTCTCTGTCACCTGTCTCACAGTACTGAGTGCTGTGTCCAGTTTAGCACCTCTTACTGCTGTAGTTGAGCTGATGGTCTCTGAGTGTGAGATAAAGTTTTGAAAATGGACGTTTTAAAACATTTAGCGTACACACACACACACACACACACACACACACTCACACACACTCACACACACACACACACACACACACACACACACTCACACACACACACACACACACAAAGGGAGAGTGGTTTTCCCTGTTGGCCTGAAAACACCGACTCTACTGAGTGTGTGTCCTGATTCTATCCTTGTATTCCTCTTTTATTATCCCCTTTCATCTTTTCCTTTTCTTGGAGTCTTACAGCTGAGTGAGTCTGAACATTAAGAACATTAACCTCTCTCTCTCTCTCTCTCTCTCTCTCTCTCTCTCTATTTCTTTCTCTTTTCTCTTTTTCACTCTCCTTCACTTCTGTCTCTAATTTCTTTCTCCCACTGTCTGCATCTCACTCCAATTCTCTCTTTTCTCCATCTCTTTCTCTCTTTCATGCTCTCCTCCTCACTTTTCTCTCTCTCCCTTGTTTCTCTTTCTCTTGTTTTTCTCTCTCTCTTCCCCTCCTTTCTCTCTCCCCTTCCTTTCCTTCTGTCTGCCTGTTTTTTTTTCTTATTTTACTGTCCGCCTCTCTCTTTCACTGTCTCTTTTTCTTTTCTGTCTTTTTACTCTTCTCATCTTCTCTCTTCTTTTCTCTCTAGTTACTATCTCTCTCTTTCTGTCTCTCCCCCACTCTCTTCCATAGTCTTTCTTTCTACATCTATCTATCTCTCTTTTTCAGCCTCTCTCTCTCTTTTTCATTCTATATCACTTTCTCTTTTCTCTTTTCACTCTTTCTCTCCCATCTCTCCCACTATCTGCCTCTCATTCTGTTTCTCTCTTTTCTCCATTTCTTTCTCTTTCTCACTCTTTTTGTCTCTCCCTTACTGTCTTCCTTAGCCTTTCTCTCTCTATATATATATATCCCACTCTCTCTTCCTCAGTCTCTCTCTCTCTTTCACTTTCTGTTTCTTCCTCTTTTCTCCTTTCACTCTTCCATTCCTGTCTCCTGCTCTCTGCCTCTCATTCTGTTTCTCTCTCTCCTTTCTCCATCTCTTTCTCTTTCTCACTCTCCTCTCCGCTCTCTCTCTCTTTTTCTGTCTCCTCTCTTTTTCCTTTTTTTTTACTGTCTATCTTTGTCTCTTTCACTCTCTATTTCTCTTTTCTGTCTTTTTACTCTCTCTCTCTCTCTCTCTCTCTGTTTCAGGTCAGTGAACATAAGCTCTAAGGAATTCCCGTAGAGAATGATAATGCATCTTATAGGATGATCCTCACTCCTCAGTCATGATGTGTGTGTGTGAGAGAGAATGAGAGAGAGAGAGAGAGAGAGAGAGAGAGAGTGTCTGACATTTATGGCTATGGAATGCTGGGAAGTGTATCCCGTAGTACACCTCACCTCAGAGATTCCATCAGAACAACTCAAGATCTGGAAAAATTAAAATCATATGGTATTGTCATGTTGATCCCACCACACCAGTCTATCCCCCAGATATGACACTTTTTGGACCTCATCCATGGGAGCCACCAGATTGTGCCAAGAACATCCTGAAGATGGCATTTTTGGTGTGTTCGAGTTCATCTGCATACCATTTGGACTTAAGAATGCCCCAGTTACTCCAACAGCGTATGGGCTCCCTAAACGCCCTCCTAACCCCATGTGTCTACATGGACAATATAGTAATGGCCAGAGCACCTCAGCCAAAATGGACTAATCATAAACCCTGTCAGCTCCTGTGCCAGTTCAGGCTGCCATCAGTTGACTCATGGCCTGCACTGTGGAGGCTATTTATGAACAGCTGGTTCAGGGTGCCGTCAAGGTTGAAGATTCACTTTGAAAGGATGAAATTCACTTTAGTCTGCGAGCAGCTCAACCGGACCAACACAATAAAACTCAAGCCTGAAGTCGGCTTCCTATTCACCAGTTCAAATTTTCCCGTTCCACCTTAAATTGTCCAGCAGTCATTGCAGCAACCAAGAAGCTGAAGAATAAGTAGCTGATTTCATCTTCGTGTTACATACCAAGTGGTTAGCACACACATAATGTGTGAAGGCTGGGGGGAGGAGCATGTCTGAAACCCCTCCTTCTTCCAATCTGACGCCACTAAATTCACAACCTCACCGCCTGTTACTGTGATGAAGTGTTCGCAATCCCCACCACCACCCCATGTTCCTCCTCCCTGTTCCTCAGTCCTGCATCAGTCCTACTACAGCTATGAGGGTGTCTGGCCTTCTAGCTACAGGCAGAATCTGCCCAGACCTCCAGGCCAAGTTCTCAGAGTTCTCCCCCTCCCTCAATCAGTCTTCCCTCATACTACCACCACCATGTTGAAGGCACAGCCCGAACTCACATACAGATGTTTGCCAACTGTAGCTGACTGGCTGACCATATTCCTTATGCATGTTATTAATGCCAGCGTCTCTTGACTCATTAAGTTTTTTAAGTTAAGATAAGTTTTCCCACTTCCAGCACCTCACCCTAATTTTTGCTTTAAGCCACACCCACTTTTAGCTTGATTTTTCAAGGAAGGTGTCAAAAAAGGTGGTCAGTTTTCAGAATTTACCACGGCAGGCCAAAAAGGTAAAATAAAAAAGAAAATAAACAAATTCAAATAAATAAAAACATCATTTGATCACTGGTGGTCAGCATGTGATTACATATATATATATATAATATATATATAAAATATATATTGTCTCCATTCTTCTCCCTCCCTCTTTATTTCTCTCTCTTTCTTTCTCTCTCTCTCTCTCTCTCTCTCTCTCTCTCTCTCTCTACTCTCCCTCTCTCGCTGTGTACTTCAGAATGTAGCTCTTTAATGAAATGTCTCTATGTCTCTTAATCAAAAATGCTCTGAAACACTGTGTTAGTCTGTTATTGATGGTGTGATTATAATAATTAATGTTGAATGATAACAGTTGAGACAGAGGCAGGGATGAAGACGGTGTCCTTTTGAATTAGATTATCAATAAAGCTGTTACTGTGGCAACTCACAACCGATAATTACTGCCATAATAAACGAGCCTCAGTGTATGGGTATAATTCTCTGTGAGCTTAACTGTTAAATTCACCATTTTATGTCCCAAAATGTTCAGAATTTTATTCACCTTCTAAAAGCTTTTGTTTTAATTTCTGTTTGCTGATGTCGTCTGATAATGGTTGAGTCTCGTCACTGTGGTCAAACTGATTTAAATCTTTCCCTGCAGTTAAAGGTCATTCCTCGTTTTCTGTTACTCCACCTTGCTGGTGTTGTAGGTGAAGTTCAGGGTAGGTGTTTCTAATAAAGTGGCCAGTGAGTGCAGAAGTAGAAGGTGGGTGTTTCTAATAAAGTGGCCAGTGAATGAAAGCAGAAGGTGAGTGTTTCTAATAAAGTGGCCAGTTAGTGGAAGTAGAAGGTGGGTATTTCTAATAAAGTGTCCAGTTTGTGAAAGTAGAAGGTGGGTGTTTCTAATAAAGTGGCCAGTTTGCGAAAGTAGAAGGTGGGTGTTTCTGATAAAGTGGACATTTATTGGAAGTAGAAGGTGGGTGTTTCTAATAAAGTGGCCAGTTAGTGGAAGTAGAAGGTGGATGTTTCTAATAAAGTAGCCAGTTAGGCGAAGTAGAAGGTGGATGTTTCTGATAAAGTGGCCAGTAAGTGGAAGTAGAAGGTAGGTGTTTCTAATAAAGTGGCCAGTTAGTGGAAGCACAAGGTGGGTGTTTCTAATAAAGTGGACATTTATTGGAAGTAGAAGGTGGGTGTTTCTAATAAAGTGGCCAGTTAGTGGAAGTAGAAGGTGGATGTTTCTGATAAAGTGGCCAGTAAGTGGAAGTAGAAGGTAGGTGTTTCTAATAAAGTAGCCAGTTAGGCGAAGTAGAAGGTGGATGTTTCTGATAAAGTGGCCAGTAAGTGGAAGTAGAAGGTAGGTGTTTCTAATAAAGTGGCCAGTTAGTGGAAGCACAAGGTGGGTGTTTCTAATAAAGTGGCCAGTTAGTGGAAGTAGAAGGTGGGTATTTCTGATAAAGTGGCCAGTTAGTGGAAGTAGAAAGTAGGTGTTTCTAATAAAGTGTCCAGTTTGCGAAAGTAGAAGGTGGGTGTTTCTAATAAAGTGGACATTTATTGGAAGTAGAAGGTGGGTGTTTCTAATAAAGTGGACATTTATTGGAAGTAGAAGGTGGGTGTTTCTAATAAAGTGGCCAGTTAGTGGAAGCACAAGGTGGGTGTTTCTAATAAAGTGGCCAGTTAGTGGAAGTAGAAGTTGGGTGTTTCTGATAAAGTGGCCAGTAAGTGGAAGTAGAAGATGAATGTTTCTAATAAAGTGGCCAGTTAGTGGACGCACAAGGTGGGTGTTTCTGATAAAGTGGCCAGTAAGTGAAGGTAGAAGGTTGGTGTTTCTGATAAAGTGGCCAGTAAGTGGGAGCAGAAGGTAGGTGTTTCTAATAAAGTGGCCAGTTAGTGGAAGCACGAGGTGGGTGTTTCTAATAAAGTGGCCAGTAAGTGTAGAAAATGCACTGTAAGCTAGGCTGCCATAAAAATATCTTAATGCCATTTGTGGTTTAGAGCTATGAAGTTAATGAAACAAGTCTGTCCCTCTATATAAAACATTTGATTCAATTTTTTCCTGCATGTCATTTGCTGTAGGCCTGTATGCATGTAAGTGGATTTCAGTGCCATTGTTGTGGTTATTGGAATCACTGTTTCCGGTCTCGGGGGAACAGGCAGATGGAAATGCAAAATCAGAAGATGTAATGAAGTGGTGGTTAGTTCCCTTTGCTATTCATTGTCAAGCCTAAGTAAAATGTTTTTACAGCAGTTTCCATTCGCTCACTGTATGAACTGCAGACTGAACGATACTTAGCTCGTCTTTCTCCTAATCATGGGTCTGTTGGGTCTTTTCTATGCCTGCTCGCTTTGTAGGCAGATTTTAAAAGGTGATGACTTGCGGCAGCTTTCTCAGTGCAGATCAGCAACCTCAGACCAACTGACCTAAATATGACCAACCATTAGGCCACCTGAACTCCACCTTGTACACTGTGCACAAACAAAATTACATGCAATTACATGATTTCATCATTTAGGTTTTAGAGGTCCGGCCCTGTGGAAAAAGAGGCCCAAATTTGATTAACCTTCCTATATTTACCCAAATTTGTCGAACTATTTTAACAGATGTTATCATTCAGACTATTTATATCAATCAATCAACCACCAAAGGTGCCTTTTTACCCAGTAATTAACCCCTTAAAAGGCCAGTTTTACTCCACACCTCTAAAATCTAAGAATAGCTCAGCCAGTTTGCACTGGCACTTCTGTAGTTACTGAAAAACGAGCCTTAGTATGTAACAAGCCTGAGAATTTAAGGGGTTAAAACTCATTAAATAATTCCTGAAGATTCAGTTACACATTCCTCAAACATAAAGCTTTCCAGTATGAACTCAGCTAGCTAAGGGCTAATTGGCAGCTAAGGGCTAGTGGCTAGCTTGGGGCTAATGGCTAGAAAAAGGCTTATGGGTAGCTAAAGGCTAATTGGCAGCTAAGGACTAATGACTAGCTTGGGACTAATGACTAGAAAAATGCTAATGGCTAGCTTAAGCTAGAAAAAGGCTAATGGCTAGCTACAGTGGCTTAGTACTTATGGCAAGCTAAGGGCTAATAGCTAGCTAGGGGCTAACTTCATCGTTGCCAGTTTTAGTGCGGTGACTGGAGTGAGGTTCTCAGTTTCACACACAGAAGTGCTTCTTCAGTTCTGTTGTTTAAAACCTCCACACTACTGATAACCTTTCTCGGTGCGTATGAAGCCGGTCATGCAGTTGTGTAACCGTAGTAACTGTCTTCAAACCATTACAGTGGGGAAGGCGAGTTACTCAAATGACAGCAATGACCCATCAGGTCAGTAGAACAACCAGCTAAAAGCTAAAGTTAGCAAGGTACCTGGCCAGCTAGATATCTGACCTGAGCAGAACCTCATCTCTGGTGGTCATTTAGTGCTGAATAAGGATCGAATTGCTGTTTTCTTCATGATCTTGTTTGACAACTGAGGTAAGAGTTACACTAATTCTAGCTCGGTTGTATTTATTGGCCTATAGATAGGTAGATGGGCTAGCGGTCTAGGTTGGTTGAAGCCACAGTGATTTCTTAATGGTTATATGATGTATTTGTACAACCTGATTTTTATTAGGCATGAATAATGTGGTATTAATGACCCATCAGTAGTATAAATGAAGCACATGGAGAATATGCAAAGTACATTTTCTCTATACTTTTCTTCATTTTTTAAACAATATTTTGAAGGTAATTAGATTTAAATTAAACTTTATTATGCTTAACACACAAAAGAAACCTCAAGATAATTATTTACAAATATATATTAAAGTAGTGACTTTTAAAGAGTGCTTTTAAGTCTATTTTTGTTGCAATATAACTCAAACTAACTAGCAATCAATTGTGCATACCAGTACACCCAACAGCACACTTTAAAATGTACTTATTTAATGATTGTTAAATTATAGTTTAAACACATTTGTCATAAATTGGTTTAAAATAATAGATTTAGTGTGTGTTACAGTGTTTAAAGCACAAACTCTAAAGGAAGTATGCACTTTTCATATTAGGTACACTTTTATGCTTGTGGCCAGTTAGTAGAAGCAGAAGATAGGTGTTTCTAATAAAGTGGCCAGTTAGTAGAAGCAGAAGATAGGTGTTTCTAATAAAGTGGCCACTGAGTGGAAATAGAAGGTGGGTGTTTCTAACAAAGTGGCCAGTTAGTGGAAGCAGAAGGTGGGTGTTTCTAATAAAGTGGCCAGTTAGTGGAAATAGAAGGTGGGTGTTTCTAATAAAGTGGCCAGTTAGTGGAAGCAAAAGATAGGTGTTTCTAATAAAGTGGCCAGTTAGTGGAAGCAAAAGATAGGTGTTTCTAATAAAGTGGCCACTGGGTGGAAGTAGAAGGTGAGTGTTTCTAATAAAGTGGCCAGTTAATGGAAATAGAAGGTGGGTGTTTCTAATAAAGTGGCCAGTGAATGGAAGCAGAAGGTGGGTGTTTCTAAAAAAGTGGCCAGTTAGTAGAAGCAAAAGATAGGTGTTTCTAATAAAGTGGCCACTGAGTGGAAGTAGAAGGTGGGTGTTTCTAATAAAGTGGCCAGTTAGTGGAAATAGAAGGTGAGTGTTTCTAATAAAGTGGCCAGTGAATGTAAGTAGCAGGTGGGTGTTTCTAATAAAGTGGCCAGTAAGTGTAGAAAATGCAGTCGAATCACGAGTCAACTTGCGACTCAAGCGTGACTCGACTGCAACTTTCTACACTTACTGGCCACTCTGCTCTGGCTGCAGGATGGAGGGAGGGATAAAAAAGAGGAAGAAAGGAGGAGTGGAGTGTAATCTGTCTCCGTTAGAGCATCGGTGTGTGTGTGTGTGTGTGTGTGTGTGTGTGTGTGTGTGCTGTGTGCGTCTGCTAAAATGCTACACCAGTATGTCCGCAATCGCATCCGGCCAGCCATGCTAATGTTTGATGGATGGCCTTTATCGGGAAATGAATTCAGCACATAAAGAATTTAAAGAGTCTTTGCTGCCTTTTTCTCTCCTCTGGCTCCTCTGTCTCTCTCTACATACTTCTTGTTCTCTCTTCCAGTCTAGCTGACTCCAGATTAACAGCTAGCAGCTAATGTCCCATTAAGTTCATTGGAGAGACAGTTCTGGTACTGTATGTCATTAGAGAGACTGTCCTGGTACTTTATGTCATCAGAGAGATTGTCCTGGTACTTTATGTCATTAGAGAGACTGTCCTGGTACTTTATGTCATCGGAGAGACTGTCCTGGTACTTCATGTCTTTAGAGAGACTGTCCTTGTACTTTATGTGATCAGAGAGGCTGTCCTGGTACTTTATGTCATCAGAGAGACCGTCCTGGTAGTTGACATCATTAGAGAGACCGTCCTGGTACTTTATGTGATCAGAGAGACTGTCCTGGTACTTTATGTCATCAGAGAGATTGTCCTGGTACTTTATGTCATCAGAGAGACTGTACTGGTACTTGATGTCATTGTAGAGACTGTCCTCATCATTTGTGTCCTCAGAGAGACTGTCCTGGTACTTCATGCCATTGTGGAGACTGTCCTCATACTTTATGTCATCAGAGAGTCTGTGCTGGTACTTTATGTCTTTAGAGAGACTGTCCTGGTACTTTATATCATCAGAGAGACTGTTCTGGTACTTGATGTCATCAGAGAGTCTGTGCTGGTACTTTATATCATCAGAGAGTCTGTCCTGGTACTTGATGTCTTCAGAGAGACTGTCCTGGTAATTTATGTCCTCAGAGAGACTGTCCTAGTATTTTATGTCATCAGAGAGACTGTCCTAGTACTCTGTATCATCAGAGAGACTGTCCTTGTACTTCATGTGATCAGAGAGACTGTTCTGGTACTTTATATCATCAGAGAGACTGTCCTTGTCCTTTATGTGATCAGAGAGACTGTCCTGGTACTTTATGTGATCACAGAGACTGTCCTGGTACTTTATGTGATCAGAGAGACTGTCCTTGTACTCTATGTGATCAGAGAGACTGTCCTGGTACTTTATATCATCAGAGAGACTGTCCTGGTACTTTATGTGATCAGAGGGACTGCCCTCATACTTTATGTGATCAGAGAGATGTTCTTGTACTTTATGTGAACAGAGAGACTGTCCTTGTACTCTATGTGATCAGAGAGACTGTCCTTGTACTCTATGTGATCAGAGAGACTGTCCTTGTACTTTATGTGATCAGAGAGACTGTCCTTGTACTTCATGTGATCAGAGAGACTGTCCTGGTACTTTATATCATCAGAGAGACTGTCCTTGTACTTCATGTGATCAGAGAGACTGTCCTTGTACTTTATGTGATCAGAGAGACTGCCCTCATACTTTATGTGATCAATGAGACTGTCCTTGTACTCTATGTGATCAGAGAGACTGTCCTTGTACTTTATGTGATCAGAGAGACTGTCCTTGTACTTTTATTTGATCATAGAGACTGTTCTGGTACTTTATGTGATCAGAGAGACTGTCCTCGTACTTTATATCATCAGAGAGACTGTTCTGGTACTTTATGTGATCAGAGAGACTGTCCTTGTACTCTATGTGATCAGAGAGACTGTCCTTGTACTTTATGTGATCAGAGAGACTGTTCTTGTACTCCATGTGATCAGAGAGACTGTCCTTGTACTTTATGTGATCAGAGAGACTGTCCTTGTACTTTATGTGATCAGAGAGACTGCCCTGGTACTTTATGTGATCAGAGAGACTGTCTTGGTCTGGATGTTCTCTAGGAAAAACTACATGTGTAGAGACAGACACCCCACCGTGTGTGTGTGACAGGAGCTGTTATGGTCATAATGTATTAGAAAGTTTCTCAGAGTCACTGCAGAGCTGAAACTCAGGACAGACGCTGCTCACCTTCCCATAGAACTCCTTTCTAATGGAGTCGTATCTCGAGCAGCTCTGTGAGGAAGTGCAGCTCCGCCTCCACCACTGAGAGCTCGCAGTGAGAGCACAGCCTGGCCTCTCTGGGTAACCAGGTCTGTCTGCGCCGGCCAGTTTCGATGGCCAGGCTGTGCTCACTGAGTCTGTACATGGTCAGCGCTCTCCTCAGTTTTCTGTCTGTAACTGCTGTGAGCTGTGTTGCTAAAGTATAATCTCGATTTAGGGCCGAATGGCACTGAAGCTTGTGCTGTTGATGTGTGGTCTCAGTCCAGTGGGTGATGTAGTTTTGTTTTTGTTTGGCGATAATCTGATTGGGTCTGATTTTCTGGGCGAGTGTGTGGTCAGGCTGATTGGAGGTGGTGATGTCATTTGGTTGTAGGTCACTGAGACTCAGGACCAGCTGGCTCAGGAGACTCCTGTCGATGTTCAGCTCCTGACTAGCCAGTTTATCTCTCTCTCTCTCTCCCTCTTTCTCTCTCTCTTTCTCTCTCTCTCTCTCTCTTTGTCTGTCTCTCTCTCTTTCTCTCCCTCTGTCTCTCTCTCTTTCTCTCTCTCTCTTTCTCTGTCTCTCTCTCTCCCTCTGTCTCTCTCTCTTTGTCTGTCTCTCTCTCTTTCTCTGTCTCTCTCTCTCTCTCCCTCTGTCTCTCTCTCTCTCTCTCTCTCTCTCTCTCTCTCTCTCTCTCTCTCTG